>NC_056747.1:748098751-748141251 GCF_019279795.1 Protopterus annectens | reverse complement strand
CCAAAGAACTGAGCTTTGTGAGGGAGCAAATATTAAGTTCTGCTTATTACTGTTATGTAAAACTTGCAGAAGGTAAACACATACAAAACTGGCCTGTGTTTTATCTTCAAATTCAGAAACTAGATGTGCCTGTTGTCATTGTCCAGTTGACCTTCAAATTGCTGTCTCATTCTGCACTGAATATAGGCTTGCTGCACATGCTTTTGGGTGTTTTATTCATTTATCACCATACTAACTGCCACATTGACTCATGGGAAGAGTTATCTGCATTTTGGTGCTTGAGTGACTCTCCATCCCTTATACTGCTGAAAAGAATTCACTTTTGACAATATAAGGTAACCTTAATAAAGACATAAAGCTGAGACAAACAACCATTTTGAGACACTTTTACAACATTTATTTCATAAGCAGTTGACTCTTCAAACTGTCAGTGAACGGAAAATGTTAAGCAATTTGATGTCATATGTTGCTATAAAAAATTCACACAAAGATGTATGCAATTCACACCTCTTTCCTTTGCTTCTTGCTCACAATCTCTCAAAAGTAATATTTTAAAGCTGAAGAAAACCAGAAAGCTGATGTCTTAGCATCACAGCTTAATCTGACAGCAATTTGTCTATATAGTAGGCTTTCATTTGTTTTACCCAGGCTTAGGTTTTAACATACATAAAAGAATATATGAGAGAGAGAAAGGCAAAGCTGATTAACCTCTGCCTTTGTTTATGAATTTAAGACAGTCAAAGACATACAAAAGATAGCGACTGAATTGTTGCTAGCCAAAACCTAGGCTGAAGGAACATCACCATCCACCAGTTTTGCCTGGGAACATTCAAAGTGTTCTTTAATGTATTCATGGTTAAATAACATCACGTATTCTCCTTTTTTATTATAATGTTTGCCATCCTCCTATCCTCACTCAAGCTTGCCCTTGTGTTTTGACACCAGCTGTTTTGGGCACAATGATGCATATGAGAAATACTTTCAATGTCTTTCAACTTTGTTATTTTTCTTCTTCAACTGGTTTTAGCACAAAAATGTGCCGTATCTTACACGCAGTCAGCAGCTATCTATGACTCACACAGCAAGGAGTACAGCAAAAAAGAGACCTAGATAGGAAACTGAGGCATCAGTGTGCACAGGAGGAAATGCAGCGGTGCTGCTCACCTGAGTGTGTTGTCCTTTGGATAAGGTGTTAAACCGAGATCCCATCTGATTGTGTCAGTGGTAGTTCAGGTGGATACAAAAGGTTCCATGGCACCTACCAAAAAGAGTAGATGAAATTCTCTGATGACCTGAAAATTTACCCTTACAGTACAAATACCACATCAGACCTCCCCTGAAAAGAGCCCGCTAGCCTAGTGGGACTAACCCAGTCAACAAATAATAAACATACCAGGTGTCAAGAAAAGAGCTTTTTGTGATTATTTAATCATGCTATCACACTGATTTGTATGCTAGATTGTAGTTAATACACTCACATGCACATGCACACACACGCGCACACACACACACACACACACACACACACACACACACACACACACACACACACACACACACACACACACACACACACACACATATCTATTGGCCACCTTGTGCAGAATTTCAGAAGTGACTATGATGAAATCTGTCCGTCTTTC
Organism: Protopterus annectens; assembly: GCF_019279795.1. Taxonomy (NCBI): domain Eukaryota; kingdom Metazoa; phylum Chordata; order Ceratodontiformes; family Protopteridae; genus Protopterus; species Protopterus annectens. Next base: position 748,139,608 of record NC_056747.1, on the reverse strand, counting down.
TGACCCTCTCTTTATCTAATGCAAATGTTCATTTGTTCAAAATCTTAAATCTCCGAAAGTTCTTCACCGATTGCTTTGAAATTTTCACACAATGTTGCATTCAAATACGCGCGTGTTTTCATATACCTACTATTATATAGATGTCACAAGTTGTATTCGAATACGTGCGTGTTTTTATATGCCTACTATGGATTATATATATTTGTATACAAATATGCAATTTTATATGTTTTTGTTATAACTTTCTTACTTCTTTTTCAGTGCAATTGATCTGCTTTAGTTCATCCAAATAATGCCTCGCAGAAGATCAAACTTAGGTCGTCGTACTTGTGGAGCAGAAGCAGTGCGACGAGTAATTGCAAATCAAACTGAGGAAGAACGGGCATCAGCGAACGAGTGAAACAGACAAAGAATGGCTCAAATATGTGCCGAGGAAGCAGCAAAGCGACGTGCAGCCAGACTTGAGGATGCACGGTTGCGAGCACAGCGATCACGTTCTGCAGCTTCAGATCTGCTTCGCTCTCCTCGATCGTCACAGCGGACGAAATAAATGCTTGCCTGAAATACTCTACTTTGTTGCGACATGTAAAGACGTTAAAATTAACTACAAATATGCATGTCCAGCTGCAAAACGATTGATCAGCTGAGATATTCTCACATCTGTTGCTGGAAATTGGGAACGGAAAGGTGCCGGTTGATCTGACCGCAGGACGAATTTCATTGCCTCATAACTTCTGCAATTTAGTGACATCAAAAGAAGAATTGGTTGAAAAAGTATTTCCCAATATTCAAACCAATTATAAGAATCACAATTGGCTGACTGAACGAGCTATTCTTGCGGCCAAGAACAAAGACGTCTACGAACTTAACAATATTATTCAGTCTAACATTCAAAGCGAGGCAGTCACATACAAGTCCGTTGACCCTGTTGTGGAAGCAGATGAAGCGGTTAATTATCTAACAGAATTTTTGAATTCACTCAATCTGCCAGGGATGCCACTGCATGTACTGCAATTGAAAATCGGCGTGCCAATTATCATGTTGTGAAATATCAACCAGCCAAAGCTTTGCAACGGCATGCGGCTTTCAGTAAAAAAATTAATGAGCAAAGTCATAGAAGCAACAATCTTGACAGGACCTTTCAAAGGTGAAGATGTCCTCATTCCTCGCATTCCTATGATTCCAATGGATATGCCATTTCAATTTAAGAGATTGCAATTCCCAATTCGATTGGCGTTTGCAATCACCATCAACAAAGCTCAGGGCCAATCTTTAGAATTGTGCGGTTTAGATCTACACACAGATTGCTTCTCACATGGACAATTATATGTTGCGTGTTCTAGAGTCGGCAAACCAGACAATCTCCATATCTGCACAGACAATGGAACAACAAAATTATTGTATACCCACAAGCATCGTGAAATTAAACATATTAGAAAAGTGCGCTTTCTCTTTTCTTTCTTTTCCATTTAACCAGACTGAGCCACAGCAACACGTGGCCGGGTACAGCTAGTACAAACATAAAAATATGAATAACAATCCGTGTGTAGATCTAAACCGCAAAATTCTAAAGACTGGCCCTGAGCTTTGTTGATGGTGATTGCAAACAACTTTTTACTAATAACATTTCTGTTTGTACCATTTTAATAGTTTTTATTGTTCACAAAATATTTGCATTTCTTTGTGTTATGTTTTTAAGTTGATTTCCCAGAAAATGCTTTGGAATGTAACAATGTGTGTGTGCAGACAAGTAGCAGTGTAACATTTTACATCACATGGGTGTTAGTGAGTTAAGCCTGTTATATCAGTATTTTTTTTTGCTGTAGTCAAAACGACATACTTTCAAGAAGTATGTGAATTCTAGGACTGGAGGGGTACTTCTGTGAGGAAGGTGGCTACAATGTAAAGCTGGTGTACAGTTCCGAAATTCCTAGCTACACCCTTGCCTGTAGCTCGCTACCTAACTTGATTCATCATTGTATTAGGTGTCACTTATGTTTCAGACATGCTGTGTAGTAGCTGCTTCATGCACAGCCTGTAGCTCGCTACCTAACTTGATTCATCATTGTATTAGGTGTCACTTATGTTTCAGACATGCTGTCTATTAGCTGCTTCATGCACAGCCTGTAGCTCGCTACCTAACTTGATTCATCATTGTATTAGGTGTCACTTATGTTTCAGACATGCTGTGTAGTAGCTGCTTCATGCACAGCCTGTAGCTCGCTACCTAACTTGATTCATCATTGTATTAGGTGTTACTTATGTTTCAGACATGCTGTGTAGTAGCTGCTTCATGCACAGCCTGTAGCTCGCTACCTAACTTTATTCATCATTGTATTAGGTGACACTTATGTTTCAGACATGCTGTGTAGTAGCTGCTTCATGCACAGCCTGTAGCTCGCTACCTAACTTGATTCATCATTGTATTAGGTGTCACTTATGTTTCAGACATGCTGCGTAGTAGCTGCTTCATGCACATAGACAGGCTTGGCATTTTATTTACATTTTTTCATATTTGCACAGATGATTCTAAACCCACTGTTCACTACCAGTTATGGCCATGATAAGCTCAAATGCCTTTTAGCATGTTTTAGGAGATACGCTGGAGCAGTTTTGATGAAAGAGTTATAGAGCATTTGCATGGTATAACTATTTTTCTTTCTTTTATAACCGTATCTAAATCTTGTTTTGGGGATCCTCTTATCCATAAAAATACTAAGTTTGCTAACAGAGATAAGAGTAGAGATGAGGTTTTCTTTAGCCTTTTTGGATGAGGTAATAATGTGCTCTGTATACTTAATTCTTTGTAGTTGAGAGAGTACATTATGTGCTTATGTGGCTAATTTGGGGCCATCTTTAGAGATGATTGATGTATGCTTGACACTGAAATTACTTCCCACTTAGTGCAAATCATAACATAAACAGGTGTCAACAACCACACAATGTGCACCAACGTGGCATTTCCAGTGTTTCTTGCAGTTCTACATTAATTGAGCTTTGAACAATGCTTGTACTTCTTGTGATAACAAGAAAATGTATTCTTCCAAGTTGTACAAACACAAAGAAGTCTTAATATATTAGTTGCTCTATGAGCTCAAATGCAGCAGCATTGTGAAATCCTGAAGGTGAAATGTCAGTTTACTGACCTGAAAGTTAAAATGTCAATGTTGACTTGGTCAGCGGGAAAATGTCAATGTAAACCAGTTTGATAGTTTGACAAACAAATACAGGCACACGAGAGACACAGTAATTGTAATACAGCAATGTTAGATATGAAGCAAAACGCCAGGACTTGGAGACAGTTGTAGAATCCAGTATAAAAATCTTTATTTGACACAAGTGCTTTCATGGGAAACCCCACTTCTTCAGATATCTTATACATTTTAATAACAGCTGTTAGTTTAAATGCACACCCTCTTGGAACACATGATTAAAAGCAACCAATACATTGTTCTAGTGTGAACAAGCACTTTCTGTTTAAAGCAACATTCTACAAAGTACATGCCATTAACTGGACCATAAGTCTGAAATGTATGTATATATACACTTCTGAAAGCCTATTTGTAAAATATCTATTTATAAATGAAACGTCCAGAACATTTCAGTTTACAATCACAAGCACAGATCTGCACATATTCACATTCTCCACTTGTATTCTCCAAAACACATACAAGCCTGTAACAAGAAATCAATAACTCTCATGGGGGGGGGGGGGGGTATCTACAGAACATCACTGAAGAGCTTGAAGCTAAGTGGATCGTAAGACTAAGGGCTGATAGAGGTCATGAATTAAATGAATATATATCCCTGCGTCCTAAGTTAAAGTCTAGGCAGCTTTTTAGATAAGATGTGTTGTGGTGTTGTTTGTATGATAAATCACTGACTTCTTGTTACTGACTTATTATATATCTTTATATATGTGCATGCACACACACACACACACACACACACACACACACACACACACACACACACACACACACACACACACATTTGTGTGTGCATGTATGAAAGTGTGCTTGGCTCTTTGTTTAGATTTTTGCTTGGGCTACCTTAGCCATGCAGTTTGTAAACCCACCCTATGTTTTGCAAAGGTTTTCAGTGTGGTCTCAGGTTTTTTCCCCACAACCATCTACAAATGCCCTACTATCTATAGCTCAAACAAAGATTTACAAAAACACATTTTTGTTCTTCTCAAAGGAGCATATACAGGTGGATTCATTACATATCTCTCGCATGTCAGCATTTTGTTCCAATAATGCAAAAAGCAAACTTACATCTTTGTGGGCTAGCTGATACTTTACCACAGAGTATGTATCACTCTGACAGTATTAAAAAGTTACGATAATGGCCTTCAAAAATCATAGCCAAAGATTAGGAGGAGAAACTGTTTATTTTTACAATGTTAAATCTACTAATGCTGGATTTGAAATAACTAATAATATGTGCTAGTTGCGGTGCGGTGCCGTTATTACGACTCTAAGTTGGTTGTTTTCAGCTTCAGCTTCTTCTTCTTCTGTGGAGGATGTGTGAAACAATATAACTGATGAACATACCTGTGGTGTAGGGTCGGGGCATTAAAAAATCATCTGCCAATCATTAGCGGACCGAGTTCCGTGGAGTTCGCTCGGGGAAAAGCGAATAACCAACAACAAGAAATTAAGTCAACACAACAACTACAATGTATTTTATACTTAAAAGATTTTATACATTAAATGTGCATGAGTGCTGGTGAGAAGCTTTTGAGTTTTGGAAAAGCAGCAAGCAAAAACTTGTGGTGATAAGTTAACAACAAACATTTCTTACTAATGCTTGTAGAAAGTATTCCAACACATTAATTCAGAAAGCTTTATTTTCAGTTCATTTTAGATTATTTTTCTAATGTATTTAAATTCACTTTTGAATTCATTTTTTGAATGCTGTTAGGGTGTTTATTAGATTTGATTTATTTTTTATACAAGCATACTTATGATTTATGCTTTATTGAATTGATAGAAGCAGGAGAACAAACATGTATATACAAAGGTAACTTTTATAATTTTGATATGCTTTAAACAGTCTTTATATGATATATTAATAGTTATACTTTATTGTTTAAATAAGTTTTGTTCAATTCAGAAAGTTTTTATATAATGTTCAAGTTTGCCCTCAATGTTTTTCTTTTTTACTGCAAACTTTGAACTTACTTTTTTGTTTGATACAAAATTTTTAGAAAAATTAAAAGAGCTTTAATTAAAATAAAGCTTTAATCAAAGGTTTTTAGAAAATGAGTTATAGATTTGTTATCATAGATTTTTAATTTTTGTGTTGTCATACTTAAGGTTGGGATTCTTGTGAGGGAAGCAAAGGGAAAACAGATTGTTATTTTAAAGTTTATTTTTTTTTTTTTTTTTTTTTAAACTTGGTTTTATCGGTGTCTGACACAGGTTTTTTTTCAAAAAAAAAGTGGAAAAATAAGACAAAAAATGAAGAAAACTTTTTAAACAAAAATTCAGTTATAATATTATATAGACAGCAGATTATTTCATATGAAAATTATTATATTGTATTATATAAAGAGAGTTACTATGCATTAAAGTTAAGGAAAACTAAGATAGTTAAAAGATAGTTATTCATTCATAGTTAGCTGTTTATTTTATGTTTTAGATGGTTTTACTTTGATTGTTGATGATTGTTTTTAGGGCTATGATGAGAAATTGTGTTTAGTGCTTTGAGTGAAAGTGTGATTTTTTTATGTTGGGTTTTTGCAGGTTATTAGTTGTTTAATCATTTAGCTCTTGGATTTTAGAGAGAATTGAGATAGATTTGGTTGGACTTTTGAATTGAGAACAGACAGATTAGCAGTTATGTTACGAATATGGGAACTAGGGTATTTTTTTTTGCACAACAATACTACTGGCAAGAAGGTGGAGAGGTTATTTTTTTTCCATTTCACTGCTTGTGCTATGTTTGAGGGGTTGCTGTGGAACCCATGGCAGTGAAGAGTTAGTGAGCCCTAAGGATGAAAGTTTATGTAATAGTTTCTGCTGGGACACAGTATCAAAAGCATTTGATAAGTCTAGGAAGATTGTGGGGACTAGGCTTCTGGTATTTCTGTGGGTCTTGACAGTAGTATTAACAAAATTCAGCAAAACAGTAGCTGTACTGTGATGAGGACAGAAGCCATATTGGGTTGAAGACAGGAGCTGGTTATCTCTTAGACAGTTGAGCAGTTGCATGTGAATACATTTTTATAACATTTTTGATACAGGAGATAAAATGGCACTTTACCAACATTTGAAAGATCTTTATTGATTCCACACTTATGTAGTGTAATAATTAATTATTATTATTTTTTCATAGTGAGAGGACTTTATTTTGGGATACGGCTTGATTTATCAGATTTAAAACTGTATATGTAATATCCTCAGTTGCTGTTTTAAGATATTCACAAGGCAGATTGTCAGAGCAGTTGCAGTAAGCTTTAATTTATTAAGGTATTTATGATGGTATCTGTGGGAACTGGTTGGAAGAGAAATATTGGATGGGGTTAGTTCACTATGTAGGAACATGAAGAGCTTGATAAGTCACCTGACTGGTTAATAATGCTACTATCTGTGTGAAGTGAGTGTTGAATTAATTGGCTATGGTACCATTTTGTTTTGTTTCTTTGTGGTTGATGTTTTAGCTGTGTAGCTTGTCCTGGATTTAACAATGTATTGATTGAGGGCCAGAACAGTTTTGGATTATTAGTGACTATATTTTAATTGGTTGAGTATTAGGTTATCTTATCTTTGGTGGTAAGTTGTTTTGTTAAGTTTCTTAGTTGTCTTTATGCTAGTAGAGTTGGAGCAGTTTTAGGTTTTGTCTAGACCTTCCATGCTTTGTTTCTTTGTTTCATGAGTTGTTTGGTTGCTAAGTATAGCCATGGGGCAGGATTGATTTTGACTGTTTTTATTCTGAATGAGGTTAGTGTGTTAAGAGCACATGGGAAGATTTTGTTGAGCTCAGAGATAGCATCATCTGTGGGGAGAGTCTTTAGTGACTTCCAGTTAAGGAGATGTAGTGGATTAATAAAAGTATCTTCATAAAAAGTAGTATGGTTTCTTACCAGTCTGTAATGATGTATTTTGGGGACAGTCTATAATAAATAGACAAAAGCGCAAAATGCTGAACGATCAAATGAGCATAAATGCAGGGACTAGAAATCGCTATTATTGGGGGCTGTGCCCCCACACCCCCCGCTAAATATATTTTCCAACTCTGAGATCGCACTACAGTGAGGAAAGGGCAAATATTCTGATCTTCACTGTACTGCGATTCAAAAAAATAAACATAACATTCCCGAATTTCCACTCATGTGAGCATTCCACATTTTGAACTTTCGTTTATCTAAAGTAGACCCTTTTGGGGGTGTTGCTTTTTACCTTATGGAGTAGATTGGTAAGTCATCACTTTGGCTGCCTGACCAAGTTCCATGGGATGATACTTTATTTGGAGAAGATGTCCAATTTAGGATTGATTGTCTGGCTGAGGCTTTGTTGAATCTAGTTGGTATGGCTATAAGTTGGATGAACTTATAATGATGCATATTATTGGTTGGATTTTCAAATTGTATGGTTTGCCAGTCTATATTAGCATCACCCAATATTATGACTTCATGAAAGATTTTTGAGGAGGCCCTGCAAAATATATCTTCTAGTGTTTTAGCATTGCTACCCTGGAGGTATGTATATACCCATACTTCTGATTATCTTATGAGTTTTAATTATAGCATGTTTAGTAGGATTTCTTAGTTAAAGAAAGTTGGTAGGGTATGAGGGAAAGGGAGATAGCTAGTATGTTTTGTAGAAAATAGTGACACCTCCAGCTTCTTTTGTTGTCTGTGTCCAATCTGATAATGTTATAGTTTAGTTTGGTGGGGCAATTTCCTTATTTTTGTGTTTTCTGGAAGAGCCAAGTTTCTGTAACAACTAATATGTCTGAAGTGTGTAGTGCCATCCATATATATATATATATATATATATATATATATATATATATATATATATATATATACTTCAGGGAGTTTGTTATAAATCCTTTGTAAGTTAGCACGGTATATATGTAGGCCATGGTTGAACTGAGGGTGAGATATTGTGGTGATAAAGGAGCTGATGGGGATATTGTGTCGGTTGCATGACTTTGCTGAGTTGGGCTTGAGTTTGGGTGGGATTCACAGCTAAGTTTTATGGTTATGGAGGTATGATGGTATTGCTGGAGGCATTTTCACTTGATTTTTATGTTTAATACCCAGTTTATGAGTAAATGACTTTTGCTTAAATAACAGTCTAGCAACCTGAAGATATTAATTAAAAAGTTATGTCTTCAAAACTTTGAATCTGTTCCCTCAGTCTCTAGGGATTTACTTTCATTATACAGTGTGTTTTGACTTCACTTTGTGACATTATACTTTTTACTGTCTCGCCAGTTTTCACAGCTTTTGGTGTCTATTCCATCTCAGTTTTACTTGAACCATATAAAGGCATTGCTTTCTTACCTCTGGCAAAAACACTCAATGATAAAACACAGCAGGCAGCAATTCTTTCTAATTAATGAAGCTGTCAAAAAGATGATCAAAGGCAGCTGTTTCAAATTACAGAATAAATGATTTAAAGTAGTACACCTAAAGAAAGCAACCATGACAGTTTTAAAGTGTGTGTACATTTTTTACCATAATACTGCGCCACACAGATTGGGTTCTAAGTGACAATCACCAAGTAACAACACTTCTCTGCATGATAGACATTGGTTATTAAGTACTCGTGTAGAACTTTACTTGACAGTATAATGTAATCTAGTCTACCTGGCTTTGTAAACGTACTGACTACTAAGTCTGAATTCAAACCTGATAGCAGGTCTGCCCAGTCCTGAACCCATAATAATAAACCGGTGAAGAAGCTGCAGTACAAGTCAAGTGTGAGTGAATGTGACTGAAGCTTCACAGGCAGTAGAAAGTAAGAAGCTGTGACATGCAGTTCTAGAGTGGATCATCTTGACCTTTGCCATGCCTGTTGTCCTTTCCATCATTCTAGCTTCTCCCAGTGCTTTACAGCAGCACAACATGCAATACATTGTGCTAGCTAAACTGCTACTGATACATTTTATTATGGCAACACCATAATTAGTCTTTTCTTGAAAAACAAGAAGAGCCAAACATCACTCTTAAACCATTTCAGGCAAAACAGTTTATAAGTTCTTTTATTGTCTATTCATTTCTAAATTAAAGGTGTTGTATGTGCATATTTTCATTTACAGTTGTTTTCTTAATTTGACACAGTACAAGGAAACTCATTTTAAACTTAAAAACTGTTAAAGCTGTAATGAAATGATAAAACAGTAGAACTTGAACACTGATGAAGCTATAAATGAATAAAATAATTCATAGGTTCATAGGTTCATAGGTTGGTACTAGGCTATCGGCCCTAGGGCCAGGAGCGGCCTTAGGTCAACTGGTGCCCTAGGCAAAAGGGCTCCACGGTGACCTGCCACCACACCACCTGGTGCCCTCATCCTGGTCTACTTACAACAAATAAACACTGAAAAAGTGCTCTTCCTAGAGCGGCGTCCTTGGCGGCTGCCTAGTTGGCCTATGCCTAAGGACGGCTATGCCTAGGGCCAATACAGCCTAGCCATAACAATTCTCTGGAAATGTCTTCCCACAGTGTTTACTTCCCTGGACCCCTGTCTAGCAGGGCGACTGTCTTGATCCCTGGGGTGAATTTCCTATCTCCCATCCAGTCATCAAGGTTCCTTTTTACACAGTACAACATCAATATTGCAAGAAGGAAAAGTCTCAGCATATTATGATTTGTCATTATTGTTATTCAGTTTGCAGGATATCTGCATGGAAATGAAAATAAATGATTTACTTCCATAATACACATAATCTTTGAGATACATTGTTCTTTGCCACTCTTTCGGAGGACCTGCTTATAGTTTACTTGTCAGTATCAGAGAGGTCAGAGATAAGGTCATATCCAGGGTATGTGACAAAACAAGTGGCTATTTTCAGAGTAAAAGGTTTCATAACCAGATAGAGTCTTAGGTTCACAGATATGTACCACACAGTCTGCACACCACTACAAACCTAGTCAATAACACATATTTAAAAGTCAGCTCAGTCTGAAGGAGGGCAAGGGAAGGTAAAACAGAAAGAGAGAGAGAGAGTGTGTGTGTGTGTGTGTGTGTGTGTGTGTGTGTGTGTGTGTGTGTGTGTGTGTGTGTGTGTGTGTGTGTGTGTGTGTGTGTGTGTGTGTGTGTGTGTGTGTGTGTGTGAGAGTGTGTGTGTGTGTTTGTGTGTGTGTGTGTGTGTGTGTGTGTGTGTGTGTGTGTGTGTGTGTGTGTGTGTGTGTGTGTTGGGGGATTTGTGGCTGCCTATCCAATTATATAGATTTACCATGAAGGTGACAAAAGTACTATAACTGCAAATAGCGGAAAGTTTATCTTAGGATTGAAGGATATCTTAGGATATGAAGCTATCACACCATTTGTTATTTATTTGTTTGCTGATGAATGATTAGTTCCTTTAATTGGATATTTGAGGAGCCATTTGTTCTGTGAAGGAATAGGAAGTCAAAGTGGGGTGGATCTTTCATGGATCAAAAGTTTAGACGCATATCCCCACAGGGGAATCTATAAGTGTTTGATTACTAAAGTTTAGCCACATATCTCCACAGGGGAATCTATAAGTGTTTGATTACTAAAGTTTAGACACATATCCCCACAGGGGAATCTATAAGTGTTTGATTACTAAAGTTTAGACACATATCCCCACAAGGGAATCTATAAGTGTTTGATTACTAAAGTTTAGACACATATCCCCACAGGGGACTCTATAAGTGTTTGATTACTAAAGTTTAGACACATATCCCCACAGGGGAATCTATAAGTGTTTGATTACTAAAGTTTAGACACATATCCCCACAGGGGAATCTATAAGTGTTTGATTACTAAAGTTTAGACACATATCCCATAGGGGAATCTATAAGTGTTTGATTACTAAAGTTTAGACACATATCCCCACAGGGGAATCTATAAGTGTTTGATTACTAAAGTTTAGACACATATCCCATAGAGGAATCTATAAGTGTTTGATTACTAAAGTTTAGACACATATCCCCACAGGGGAATCTATAAGTGTTTGATTACTAAAGTTTAGACACATATCCCATAAGGGAATCTATAAGTGTTTGATTACTAAAGTTTAGACACATATCCCCACAGGGGAATCTATAAGTGTTTGATTACTAAAGTTTAGACACATATCCCATAGGGGAATCTATAAGTGTTTGATTACTAAAGTTTAGACACATATCCCCACAGGGGAATCTATAAGTGTTTGATTACTAAAGTTTAGACACATATCCCATTGGGGAATCTATAAGTGTTTGATTACTAAAGTTTAGACACATATCCCCACAGGGGAATCTATAAGTGTTTGATTACTAAAGTTTAGACACATATCCCCACAAGGGAATCTATAAGTGTTTGATTACTAAAGTTTAGACACATATCCCACAGGGAATCTATAAGTGTTTGATTACTAAAGTTTAGACACATATCCCCACAGGGGAATCTATAAGTGTTTGATTACTAAAGTTTAGACACATATCCCCACAGGGGAATCTATAAGTGTTTGATTACTAAAGTTTAGACACATATCCCCACAGGGGAATCTATAAGTGTTTGATTACTAAAGTTTAGACACATATCCCATAGGGGAATCTATAAGTGTTTGATTACTAAAGTTTAGACACATATCCTCACAGGGGAATCTATAAGTGTTTGATTACTAAAGTTTAGACACATATCCCATAGGGGAATCTATAAGTGTTTGATTACTAAAGTTTAGACACATATCCCCACAGGGGAATCTATAAGTGTTTGATTACTAAAGTTTAGACACATATCCCCACAGGGGAATCTATAAGTGTTTGATTACTAAAGTTTAGACACATATCCCCACAGGGGAATCTATAAGTGTTTGATTACTAAAGTTTAGACACATATCCCATAGGGGAATCTATAAGTGTTTGATTACTAAAGTTTAGACACATATCCCCACAGGGGGATCTATAAGTGTTTGATTACTAAAGTTTAGACACATATCCCATAGGGGAATCTATAAGTGTTTTATTACTAAAGTTTAGACACATATCCCCACAGGGAATCTATAAGTGTTTGATTACTAAAGTTTAGACACATATCCACATATCCCCACAGGGAAATCTATAAGTGTTTGATTACTAGTGTTTAGCCACATATCTCATAGAGTAACCTATAAGTGTTTGGTTACTACAGATTAGACACATATCCCCACAGGGGAATCTATAAGTGTTTGATTACTAAAGTTTAGACACATATCCCATAGGGGAATCTATAAGTGTTTGATTACTAAAGTTTAGACACATATCCCCACAGGGGAATCTATAAGTGTTTGATTACTAAAGTTTAGACACATATCCCATAGGGGAATCTATAAGTGTTTGATTACTAAAGTTTAGACACATATCCCCACAGGGGAATCTATAAGTGTTTGATTACTTGAGAAAGTTCACTGCTGAACATCTGTCCTGATAACGAAGAGTTTTGAAGGCACTGAGGTGTCTTGAGTTGAGTGATATGATTACACGAACACATGCCAAAAAGACATTACATTCATATATAATGGGCATTATTATATTTAATAATGAATTTGTTGAGATTTGAGTAAAGGATACTACAGACGTCTGATCTAGATGAGGTGGCTTTGGAAATTAGATAAGTCTGATAGAAGGCTTTCAGAACTACTGTGGAGACATGATGGTCAAAAAATAAAGAATTATTAACAAGAGTGCCCAGATTTGTGATAATAGAGCAAGAGTGCAGGGATGTGCCAGCTATATGGTATGTGAAAATGTTGTGTTTCCCAAATTGAACTGTAATACTATGTTTTCACATTTAGTAGAAGACCAATGTCCTTGAACCACTTGCTATTGCATCAGTTGTGAGGCAGTGGAAGATCAAATAACAATGCCCACTTTACAATTGTCTGCAAATTTAGATAGCCAAGAGTGTTGGTTGAAGATTTGAGAAATAGTTATTAAATAGGTGAGGGCCTGACAGTTAGCTCTGTGGTATACCACTAGTAACTTGTGGCTCTAACTATGTGGATTTTGTCCAGTTAGCTATCCATTTCACAACATAAGTATTTCTATTCAGATTTCAAGTCCATTAATGATGCTTGCAAGGGCAATAGTGATCCACAGTAATTAACTAGGGTGGCTGAGACTGTGGAATAGCTATAACTGTGGATGGAGCACATTTTGCAGTAAATTTGTCATCCAGGGTGTTAGCTAGCTCCTTTGGGTTAGAGTGGATTATATTATCGAGGACTGGCTCTGAACATTGTTGTGTGTTATTTTTTCACTTCCTGATATCACTAAAGCACTAGTAATAGTTATTTCTTTGCACTTCTGTCCTTCACTAATAATATTGGGAGTCTTGACTGTTATGACATTATATGGTTGCAAATGTTAAAGATATGAGTTGTTATTCTGTCCGATTTATTTCAGTAACTCAGACTGTTCTTCCTCAGGATTGTGCATCTTGACATGTTTTTTGGCATCTGTATAAAATGTGATTTTGTTCTTATGGTAACAGTCTATCTCACTAGTTCATGTGTTTTTGGTATGGATTGGGGTATTAAAGGTAACATGATAATAGGTGTGGCTATACTTAAATATAAGGCTTGTAGGAGAAGCTCCATTTGTGAGCTGTATCGCATTTCTGTATCCTCTTAGCATGGTGGAAACATTTTTTTCTGGATAATTAGCTTGTTATGTACAGTTCTAACTACCTTCCATATGTTGACCACGAACAGTTGTACAATGTCCTTAATTTGTGGCCATAGTGGAATTTTTCTTCTGTGATAGACAGCTAAATTGCTACAAAATTTCTTGAAATGGATTCTATTAAAAGGGGGCAAGTGTTTTGTCTTGGGCCTTGGAACTATCAAATACCGAGATGAGTTTGGCTTTTGCTTCTCTAACAATTTTTTGCTGACGTAGGAATTACTGGTTCTATTATGGGTTTTCTAGAGTATACAGCAATTATTACAAGGAAGTGGATGATGCTGTTGATTGTCTCATAAAAGTATATGTTACTATCTCTTTGGATAGTTTCTGGCAGCGTTCACATTTGAAATGGTTTAACCACTGCTTATGGCACATTAGTTATTCAATATACTTTCTGACCCTCTGTCCATATCATGGAAGTACATAGATTGTAACACTTTCTTTAGTTTTAAAAACACCTATATTAGCTCTGAGTGTCAGTGTCTTCCTCTATTTTGTAAAGGGTTGTGCTTCTGAGAATGCGCTTTTCTGAATTTTGGAATGATAAAACCATCTTTGCAACATGCATATTTCTTATGCATGAGAAAATCTGGATACATTTTATGTTTTTTATTCCATATATTAATACAACATTGCTACATTGCTTTACTTTCTGTATAAGAAGATCCTTTTTTTTCATATCTGTATATGCCAGTATAAGTGTTATGAGGACCTCATATTCTTCTATCATGTTTACATATTTTTCTGCAAACTCATCACACTCTCTTCTCCCATCCTTTTCTGTAAGTAAGCTGTCTTGCATGTTGCATTCCAGATTTATATCTTATACTGTTAGGATTCATACTACTTAACCTCTCAGCTCAAGAAATCTGGACAAAGCATAACATAGTGGGGGGACAAATGCCCAAAAATAGGGACAAATAAATTTTAAATATTGCTCTTATAAACTTAGAAAGTTGTTAGAATAACAGGATTTGTGTTAATATTCAGTTTCTGAAAGATATGAAGTCTGAAACTCAAATGTAAGTCATTATTTAGTGACTTCAATCCTGCATGATTTGCCAGAAAACCAGAAATTTTATGAGGAACAGACCAAACATTTGAGGCAAAAATCTGGACATTCTGCAAAAATCTGGACAGTTGAGAGGTATGTTAGGATTTAAATAATTCCTGGTGCTTTGGCCATGGAGTAGATGTACAGACAAGAATCACTGCCTTGCAAGACAGGGGGTCTATGTTCTGACTGTATATTTATTTGAAGTGACATTTCATTTGTATTGGTTTTAAGTGTATAACTTCATGGTCTCAGGTTCTAATCTAGTTCTGGTCTTTAACTTACTATAGACTATTTCATTTATTCTGTTGATTAATGCGCCTGCATCTAAAAGCAAGTATGATTTCATAGTTTTGATTCAGAGTTTTCTTTCTTGTTTATTCTTGTTTACATCAGTATTTATGTATACATATGTAAACATTTCTTTTTAAATTTTCACGTTTATATTCTGATTTAGATTTCTGTCACATGGTTAATCTTTAATTTTGAAAGGGTACTTTTGATCTTACGGCAAATTAATTTTTTCCCTTGAAGTGTTCCTTCTGCTCTAGTGATGCTCTACACACTTTTGTGAAAAGATTTCTCCTTTTGCAATTCATATATGTTTTACCCTTCACAGTGTAAGCAGTTCCATATGGGAATTTACACCGTCATTTCTGCATATTGGTAGTATTTTGTTTTATACTCTTAATTTGAGATTACATTTATGGTCTGTACTGTTTTCTTCTGCTGCTTTGTTTCTATACCTGCTATCTTGCATGCTGTTGGTTGTCTAAACTGTATTATTCAAAGCAGCATTTCTTGGTTTTCAGCAATTTTTAATGACGTTTCATAAGTAAATCTTTTAATATATTTTTATAAATAATCCATTTTGGTTAATCTTTCCTATGCAGTAGCTCTTGAAAATCAGTGATTTAATTTCTGAATCAATAACCATAAAGCTACAGTTCCTTGCCAAATACTTGAGCTACATACAGCAACTCTATAACATTTCACTTGGTCTTTATATAGCTTTTTAAATGTAAGTCTTCATAGTGTTTGTTTGGTTAGGTGCACGTTGTTGACATTTCTTGTACTGCCATGCAGGTATCCTCAGCTGACAATACTGGTATATAGTAATGCAACCTGTTATTAGCCCAGTTGAGAAAAAAAAATTCACTTTATTGCCCCCTCATGGACTTCAGATATTACCCTACACACGAAAGTAGAAAATGTTTTCTTACCAGGTGAAAAATATATGATGTTTTGTAATACATTCAGAACATTGAATGTTCTGACTGTTGAATCAAAAATTGTCCCCAAAAGGTTGAAACACAAGATGCCAATAGAATAAAAAAAGGATAAATAACACGTGCTATGCCGGGGGGAGGCTGTTCCCCCACACCCCTTGCTGTTTATATGTACCAACTCTGAGATTGCATTACAGTGGGGAAAGGGCAAAAACCCAATCCCCAATGTACTGTGAACTCAGAAAACAAGTTACTGGCTTGTGTACAACTGGTAATAAAGTGAGTCAATATTTTGTGCTTCCTCCTTTTATAGTTTAATAGCTAAGTACTCAGCTAGCTGCCCTTGTGGGCCATTTAAGCCTAGCCAGATTTCTTTTTGTGCTTGAAATAGCTTATCCTATTTGGTTATAGTCTGGCCTTACCTGTCCCATTGTCAATAATTATCTATTAGCCACTAATGAAAATAACTGGGATCATGACATAGATAATTTGAGGGGACCCAGGCATGGGATAAAGCATTTAGGAGCTGACTCTGTCCATTAGTAGTATGTGAGTAGTCCTGGGGTAAATTTTCTGTTTCTCATCTATAGATCTAAGTTGTGCTTGAATATAGACAGGGATGAACTTTCATTCATGTGGATAAGGAGTCTGTTCCACAGCAGTTGTTTCCTCTGTGAGATATGCTTGTACCACCAACCATTCTGTTGATGTTACAGAAGAGGTTTTAATCCCTCAGCTGAGTATTTCTGATGTCATTTCACTTGATGATATGCAGTAAATCCACCATTAATGGATTGAAGGTGATCTCTTAGCAATCTGTAGGATACTAAGTATAGTGACATGCCTTGTATTCGTTTAGCAAAGTATCTCTGTGCCCATTCCAATTATTGCATGTGTCTTGACAGATACACATCAAAGGGGGGTGTGATGACCTTCCACTGGACCAGTAATCAAGGAGCCTCAATCCTCACCACTGGCTCCTGTGGGGAATGTTCACTGAGAGGATAACAGGTACATACACAGTATTTCCAGAAGCAATTCTCTGCATCAAGTGCAAGTTCCCTTAAGAGCACACAGAGGCCACAGTCAATACGGGGCTGGTTTCTCACTCTTTCTCCAGATCCCCAGTAAGACTCCCCACTGACACAGCTCTAGAGTTGAGATATTAGCTGAGTGGCCAATACAAGACCTCCAGCACCCTCTCTGTCCAACCAGTGCTTTGTGGCCCTGCCCAAGTAGCTGACACATGCACACACACACTGTTTGAGGTTTGATTTAGACACATACACACACACACACACACACACACACACACACACACACACACACACACACACACACACACACACACACACACACACACACACACCCACCTGGGTAAGGCTGGCACAGGTTTACTACCTATGCTCCCTTCTGCCCAGACTATAAGATAGTTTCCACTACCATCAGTCACTCCTTATCAGCTACTTTAGGGCCCTTAAAGGGTGTCCAATCTTACTGTGTAGTATTAATTCTAATACAAATAGTAGTTTGACCAAGAGCAAGGCTATTAGGAGTGACCCACAGTGTCACCAAATAAATATGCAAGTACTCTCAAAACTTAAATGTCTCTACACAGATCAGCCACAATGAAAGGTTTAAATATATTTTATAATAAATAATTAAAGAACAAGGCAATACTAAATATATATTCACAGTGACATCAGAGTTCAAAACCACAGGAAATATTTAAAATAACATTGCAGTATAGGCTCACACAAATAAAGAAAAACATCCAAACTAAGCTTTACTATATTCCTGACTGTATCTAAGAGAGTTATACTGTTCCCTAGAAACTTACTTTATTAGAGCAAGGCAGATGTGCGGTGAATGTGTCTTCTTGTAATGTTCAAGACAGAATACAGAATGCTCTGTCTCATAAAAAGACTTCTTAAATTAGTATCTAAAATATTACTGCTGGGAAAGCTTGCAGAATGACATAATTTCTGGTCATCTGACTTAGTTCCTAGGCTAAAATCCACATTCCTAGAAGCTGGCAGCATTCAGCATGTACCCGTAAAATATAAAGACAAGGGCTTCTCCTCAGATCTTTGGCAGATGTCGGAAGTCATAAAACAACTACATTCCTCTTGCTTCAAAAGTAGCAATTAGTTCACTCCACAGACAATATAGAAAGCTTCCTTGTACAGACCTTGTGTCTGCAGCTGCACCACAAACTTGAGAGATAGCCTTTTTATTGCATCCTATAAAGTATTTTAATTTCAGATATTTTATTAAAGTTTGCTGGACTGAGGTTAACCACCTATATTGCAGTTTCCACTGTTACAATATATACATTTAAACAGTTACAATAGTGCATGTACAATTCTGTTCTCTTCCAGTAGAGCACACTGTTGTTACATTTCAAACGGCACTTTGAAAATACCTTTTCAACACACACATCTGTACAAGCAGTTTGATATACACATGACATGCAGTTCTAATACATTTGTAACACAAGCATCTTGTATAAATCATTTCGATATTCACCAATGACATGTTATTATTTACAAAATTCCATCTAGCTAGGCTGGCAGTATCTCCATTTATCACAGGGGGCATTCTATTCAAAGATTGGCCTAATGAGGGCTGAATAAAGGGGACAATTATATTCCTAGATCTAGACAAAATCCTTTTGTTTATAAGCTATGGAATATAGAAGGACTTTCTTACAACAATAGACCCATGTTGGTCAAAAGTTAGGTCACTGTCCACATACGTTTCCAAATCCAAAACAAGTGGGTCAACTCTGAGGGGTGTATTGTTAATGTGGCAGTTCCTTGGGGTAGTTGACTTCCCAAAGTATACTAATAATAATGCATCTTTTGGTGTTTGGTTTCAGTCCATGATTTTGGCACCAGTTATTTATGTGAGACAAACTTTCCTGCATGTGGCTAAGTCATTTGGGGATTCAAGTACTGTTCCTAGCTTGCAGTAATCTGCAAACTTAGTCAGTCAGATCCATTTGGTATTGGCTTTTACTTCAGGAAAATATATGCCAAACAGGTGAGGTTCCAGCACATGAGCCTGGGGGACTTCACTGGTGACTGATCTCTTTGTGGTGGTAATTTCAATTAATTTGATTATCTACAACCTATCTGTAAGCTGGCAGTATGGTGGGTGATATAGGGGTTTATTCCCAATTTATTTATCTGTTCTATTATGCCCATGTGGGGAATTGTGTCAAATGCTTTGGCAAGGTCGAGGTATGAGGTGTATACCATTTTGCCTTCATCCATTGCTTTGGTGACCTTTTCAAAAAAATCCACCAGGTTGAGTAAGCATGACCTACCCTTGACAAATCCAGTTTTGGGGTCCATTATTTTTGATTCAACATTTGGAATGTTCTGAATGTGTCCTGATTTTTTTCATGTGTGATGTAATAACAATACAATAAAGATAAATTCTGGATGCAGGCTACATTCTGCAACCCCAAGCAAATGTTGCATACTTAGAAATGGGATGGGTATAATGTGCTGCTTATGAAAAACAAAGTGAGTGGGAAAATGGTATTCAGGCAGGCATATATACAGACACACATACATGCATATATGCTTTCTTAGGGTTAACACACAGCAATATTCTGCAGTTATGTATGCATACTGCCGTGTAAGAAGAGCAAGGTATATGCCTCTCCATGTGTGTAATTTGAAGTCATACATTTTTTTGCTTTACATCGGTGGCCTCTATCAGCTACTGATAACCCTGAAATAGGCAGCCAGCATTTGGTCATTTTTTAGGAAATCAATATGCCACAAAATAGACGTAAGGGTACAAATTTTAATTTTTGGTCAAAGCAAGTTGACTGCATGATAACTATATGGACTAATCAGACCTGTGGTTTGCTGGATTTCTACTTTCGTCAGAGTTCAAGCTGTATGAACTTGCTCACTTTCATGCATAATGTAAACAAGATGTAATATGTGGAATTATAACACAGATATCAGTAAATATGAGACACTGTAAAATTAGAAGTTGTATTTAGAAAGGTGAAATGTGAAGAATAACTTTCATAAATTTCTCAGTTTATAGATAGGTTATTCAATACAATACTACAAAACTGAATAGTAAATAACACATGAATAGAATGCTATTAATACATAATTTGCTAAACTGTTTTATTTAAACAGATAAGTGTTACAAGTATAGATTTTTGGGTTTTATTTCTGTCTCAAGTTTCTTACTCTTTATTTCCTTTGTTAGTCGTGCATCTTTCTACTTTTTCCTGAGCTTATTGTTAATACAAGGTTTGTCACAAAAAGGAAATAAACTTTTGCATTTACTTTAACGTATTATTTATAACAGTACAAAGAGCATTCTTATTTGGTTGTATATCTTAAGTCCTACAATACTGGCATTCCTAAAACCTGAATTAAGCCCTACCTTCAGATATGTGAGGTAAATATACCAGTATATTCCACAGAAAATACAAGAGCACACAATCAGCATCGGGAGTAAGTGTTCGGCTGAATGACATGCTTGTATCTAAGAAGGAAAATCAAACATCAAACGGTAGTGGCGGGAAAGCTACTGCCATGACTCCAGATACAGATAAGGCACAAAAATGCTTATACAGCACAGTGTTTTGTTTCGTGAACATTATAAAACCATGCTAATTATATTTGCAGACTTTAACGTTCCTGTCTTTGCCAACATAATAATGGAAATGTTAGTGAGTGCGTGACTTTGCACTGTGGTCATCTTTTAAACTTGTGCACAACTGCGGACAGTAAAACTGGAAAATTAACATGTCACTTTAGGTTATACTAAAATCAGACTGACTAAAACAGTCAGACCAGAACCAGGTAAACTGCATGACAAAATAAAAGATCATCTTGCAGTTTTATTACCTGTTGACATGTCTCACTGCATCAACAATCATGTTGTATCAAGAGCCTGAAAAAGTTCCAGTCTCCCCCATTATTTTTATTTTATTTTAGATTTGTTGACCGGGCTAGTCTAACTGGATACATGTCCATTTTCAGTAGAGGCCCGAGGAGAAAAGCTCCAAGACACATAAAAAATACAATATAGAAAATAGTAGCAGTCCAAGCTTAAAACAACAGCTATTGTTAAATAAAAATTGTTAATAAAATACAAAATACAATACCCATAATGAGCATAACTCAAACAGTAAACAGTAAAAGGTAATGTACAAGAGAGGATACTGTATACAGATATACATAAATTTGATTTGCAATAACATGGTCTATTGATTCTTTAAGGATAAGACTATAAAGATGTAGAGTATTCATTAGTGTAAAGGAAGAAAGTTAGTCAGGGTTAGTACAGGAACATAACCAGTGTGTATTGAGTATTCATTAGTGTAAAGGAAGAAAGTTAGTCAGGGTTAGTACAGGAGCATAACCAGTGTGTATTGAGTATTCATTAGTGTAAAGGAAGAAAGTTAGTCAGGGTTAGTACAGGAGCATAACCAGTGTGTATTGAGTATTCATTAGTGTAAAGGAAGAAAGTTAGTCAGGGTTAGTACAGGAGCATAACCGGTGTGTATTGAGTATTCATTAGTGTAAAGGAAGAAAGTTAGTCAGGGTTAGTACAGGAGCATAACCAGTGTGTATTGAGTATTCATTAGTGTAAAGGAAGAAAGTTAGTCAGGGTTAGTACAGGAGCATAACCAGTGTGTATTGAGTATTCATTAGTGCAAAGGAAGAAAGTTAGTCAGGGTTAGTACAGGAGCATAACCGGTGTGTATTGAGTATTCATTAGTGTAAAGGAAGAAAGTTAGTCAGGGTTAGTACAGGAGCATAACCGGTGTATATTGAGTATTCATTAGTGTAAAGGAAGAAAGTTAGTCAGGGTTAGTACAGGAGCATAACCAGTGTGTATTGAGTATTCATTAGTGTAAAGGAAGAAAGTTAGTCAGGGTTAGTACAGGAGCATAACCAGTGTGTATTGAGTATTCATTAGTGTAAAGGAAGAAAGTTACGGTTAGTACAGGAGCATAACCAGTGTGTATTGAGTATTCATTAGTGTAAAGGAAGAAAGTTAGTCAGGGTTAGTACAGGAGCATAACCAGTGTGTATTGAGTATTCATTAGTGTAAAGGAAGAAAGTTAGTCAGGGTTAGTACAGGAGCATAACCAGTGTGTATTGAGTATTCATTAGTGTAAAGGAAGAAAGTTAGTCAGGGTTAGTACAGGAGCATAACCAGTGTGTATTGAGTATTCATTAGTGTAAAGGAAGAAAGTTAGTCAGGGTTAGTACAGGAGCATAACCAGTGTGTATTGAGTATTCATTAGTGTAACGGAAGAAAGTTAGTCAGGGTTAGTACAGGAGCATAACCAGTGTGTATTGAGTATTCATTAGTGTAAAGGAAGAAAGTTAGTCAGGGTTAGTACAGGAGCATAACCAGTGTGTATTGAGAAATAGTTTTAGATTATTTTTAAAAAGTGTAAGAGAAGACAGTTATCAGTTTAGTGGATAGTAGATTCCATAGCTTTCCAACAGTATTAGAGAACAGGGAGTCTCCTGCTGAGTTGTTGGATCTGCAAGTATTGATCAGCAGTTTGTTTGAGGAGCGTAAATTCTTAAGATTGTTGTAAGGTGTATCGAGGCTAGTGAGTATTGGAGTGTTGGTGGGTTGATACATGGTCTTATGGGCTATAGCAAGCTGGTGAAATTGAAGCTGGTTTAGAAACTATAGCCAATCTAGTTGTTTTAGATTAAGGCAGTGATGAGTTCTGAAAGGAGAGCCAGTGGCAAATCTAGCAATAATATTATAGGAGATTGCCAGTTTGTTGAGATTGTTTTTAGAAAGATTAGTGTATATAGGTGAAGCGTAGAGTAGAGTGGAGATTAAGTGAGTTCTGGCTATAGCGGTCCTAGCTACTGGTGTAAGAAAGGGTTTGATTCTATAGAGGGACCCCAGATTTTTGTTGACTGATTTTATTGTGCTGTTTATATGAGTATCAAAGCTGAGGTTGTTATCTATTGTTATTCTTAAGAGTTTAGTGGTTGGGTCGGGAGAAATGAGAGTACCATTATTAGATATGAGCAGGAAATGTATAGGGGTGGACATTCGGGTTGGTGTGAAGAGTAAAAGTTTAGTTTTTTGGGTGTTTAGGAGGAGGCAGCGGTTTGAGAATCATTGTTCTACAGTATTGTATGCTTTTTGGGTAAGGGACTGTAGTTCAGTTTGAGAAGTGGCTGAACAAATTATAGTAGAGTCATCTGCGTATTGAATACAGGTGGTGTGTGGAATTGCTGAATGAAGATCATTAATATAAATGGAAAATAGGAGTGGGCCTAATATGGAGCCCTGAGGAACACCAAGGGAAATGGGAAGGTGATTAGATAGTTTATTGTGCCAGAGTACAGCCTGCTGTCTGTTTTCTAGGTAAGATTTGAACCAATTTACGGCTAGAGGTTCGAGTGAAAGGGATTTCAGTATATGTAAAAGGAGTTGGTGATTAACCGTATCAAAAGCTTTAGATAAATCAATGAAGACTGCAGAGGAAAGAATATTTTTGTTATGGTTTTTGTTAATGCAGTCTGCGAAGGATAGCAGGGCAGTGGTGGTACTATGGAAAGGTCTAAATCCATGTTGACAGTTGGCAAGTAAGTTGTTTTGGAGTAGGTGGTTAAGTAGTTGCTTATGGATGCACTTCTCCATTATTTTTGCAAGAGGAGATAGTAGAGCTATAGGATGAAAGTTAGAGAAGTCATTGGAGTTCCCACCTTTATGTAATGGGATGATATGAGAAACTTTCCAGATAGATGGGATAGTTCCTTCATTTATGGTTCTGTTGATCAGAATGGAAATGAGATAGGCAATGGCTTTAGCTCCTATTTGCAGGTATTCTGCCGGAAGTTGGTCAGCTGAGGGGGTGGTAGGTTTTAATTTTTGGAGAAGGGAGCAAATAAAGGAAGTAGACACTGGTTGTAACTGAAATGATGGGGATGGGTTTGTAGTAGAAGTAGGCAGATTTGAGGTATCAGGAGATAGATGGCTAGCAAGAGTTTGGATGGCATCTGTGAAGAAAGAATTGAAGGCATTAGCAGTATGTGTGGGATTCTCGGGGTTAGACCCTAGTGAGTTAGGTGTGATAGATTGACCTGGGTATAGAAGTTTGTTAATGCTAGTCCAAAACTTTTGTGGTTCCTTTTGGTAGGTTTGCTATAATTGGAGGTAAAAGCTTTTTTTGTCTAACAGGATGGCTTTTTTTGTATTATTTCTAAGTTGTCTAAAGGTGTGGTGATGTGTAGGATTCTTAGTAGTACGCCATTTTGCCCAGGATTTGTTTCTGAGAAGGATTTTTTGCCTAATAGCATTTGAGGGAAAGGAGCTGGTTTAGCTTTATTTCTAACAGAGCGTGTTGGGGCGTGATGGTCCAGGATGGCTAAGAATGTGGAATTGAAGTATTCTACTGCTTCATTTAGTGGGAGAGATTTTAGTGGTGACCAATTACATTGCTTGAGTTCTGTCTGGAAAAGGTCTGGGCTAAATTGCTTTTTGGTGAGTCCTGTCCTGAAAGTGTTTGGGTAAGTTAGGTTGGTTTTATGTCTGATAATATAAGTTAGTGAGTGGTCACTTAGGTCATCTGGGAGGGTTCCTACTTTGTATGTTTGATGAGGACTATTAGTAAGTATCATGTCCAAGATACTTTCTTTGTTGTTGGGTCTATTAGTTCTGGTAGGGGAGTTAATAGTTTGTGAGAAGCCATATAGGTTAATATGGGTGGTGGGGTGTGTACTACTACAGGACTTCCAGTTGATATTAAAGTCTCCTAGGACTATGGTTTCTTGTGGGAGATTAATAGAAAGCCAGTTAAGGATATTTTCAAGGGTATTAATGTTATTTCCAGGAGGAAGATAGATTCAGATAATATTTATGGCTTTACATGAGTTGACCTGAAATTTAGAGATGAGTATTTCAGCACTATTGTCTAAAGGTGGTCTAAGATTTACAGTGCTAACTTGTAGCTCTGCTTTATAGAGGATTGCTACCCCTCCTCCCTTTTTGGCTGTGCGGTCTAGTCTAAGGATATTGTAACCAGGTGGGGTGACTTCATTGTCTTTAACAGTAGGTTTTAGCCAAGTTTCAGATAAACATAGGATGTCAAATAGGTGGACATCTAGGAGGGCTTGTAGGTGGGCAATTTTATTGTTAATGCTGCGTATATTGAGATGCGCTATAGAAAGTGAGTTAGAAGGTTTGGTAGGGGCTAGGGTACTAGTGTTATTTGGGTTGCAGTTTGCAGTGGTAAAGGTATAGTTTGGGCCAGGGTTAGGATGAATGTCCCCGTCGAGTAAGGAGTGGAGGTATATTCTATTTTTAGGGTGGAGAGGCTTACAATAATAGTCAAATAATTTTCTAATATTTAGATTGGTATACTTAATGTGTGCTAGTCTAGGATATTTGGCTAGTAGGTAACTGGGTTTGGATATCATAGAGAGATAGCTAATGGTGGTGTTGAAGTGTGTTTGGAGGGGAAGAGAAGGGTGGAGTATAGTGGTTGTTCATAGGAGGTTAGGAGATAGGCAGTTGTTAGAGGAGGAAAGAGTAAGACCAAGAGTAATAGTTGCATTTGGTATGGGATGGGTGATATAGTCATTATATTGGATTGAGAAGTGGGAGAAGAATGGGAGGTAAGGGAGGAAATGGGAGGATTGAGAAGTGGCAGAAGAATGGGAGATATGGTTTTGTGAGCAGGTAAGGAGATATATCAATAGGTGGGGTGTTGTAACAAGGAGGGATGGGAGGTAAGGTAATAATAGGTGTGTTGTGATAAGGAAGGTTGGGAGTGGTAATGAAGTGATCTGCTCGATACGAGCAGATGTGATGGGGGTGTGGCTTTAGAGGAATAAATGTAGGAGCAGTGGGGGCAGGTGAGAATTGGGGGCAGGGTAGGGGAGCAGAGTGAGCCCGCAGGGTGAATGGAGCGGCTAGAGACAAGAGAGTAGACTGTTGAGGATGACAGTAAAGTATGAAAGTCTGCAGGTAAGTCTGAAAGTAAGAGATGTTGAAGAATGTTAAGAGGCTAGCAAGAATAGACTTGGGATGTTAGAGGAGTAGAATGTGATTTCAGATATCCTAGGACAAAAAAGAGATAGTGAAACAGTAAATCAGAAGAAGACTGGGAACTGAGTTAGGGAGATATGGTAAAAAATAGGTGAAGAAATTAAGACAGAAAGTTTATATTAAGGCACCATCTAGTGGACAGTCACTTTATTGCAACAAAGAAATCTAAAGGGGATGTCAGGCTAAGGGAGAGGGGGGAGATAAGCTGGTTTGAGATAAAGAGGGTATAAACTGGGAAGTAAGGGTTAATTAAAATGCTAAAAGGTGGGAGGTTGGCTGCTGGCTAACCCGACTGGGAAGCTTGCATAACCTAGCAGTATATTTATATTAATGTTATTATTACAATTTTCTAGTAGCTGTTACAACACATACTTTCACTGTCTTTTTTCAAGGAAAGTCTCTCAGGGAGCTGGTAGGTTAATTCTTTAATCTGGACTATTTTCTTAGGTGTCCAGCAGGGCACATTCAGGTGGTCTAGTGCAGGGACGTGCAGGAACACAAGGTTTCACTGTCTTTTTTCAAGGAAAAGTCTCTCAGGGAGCTGGTAGGTTAATTCGTTAATCTGGACTATTTTCTTAGGCATCCAGCAGGGCACATTCAGGTGGTCTAGTGCAGGGACGTGTTACAAGGAGTAGGTGCAAGCGCCGGAGCAGGATGCACAGCAGCCAGTACGGGGTAAGACAAGAAGGGAAGAAGAGAAGAAAGAGATTAACTTCCCATATTATCTTACCTACTATTTATTCTTTAACTAACTTTAAATATTCATCACCTAGTTGATATGTAGCATGAACATAAATACAATAATAGCAATAAAAAGATAACAATAACACTTTCCTTTTTATATAACTATGTCATACATATTTCCCATCACAGCTCTGTTCTTTTATTCTTTTTCAGAGTCATAGTTTCATAGGTCCACACTAGGGTAATAACCACCAGGGTTTTTATAAGCCTAGCCATTCAATCCAACCCAGCTGTGTCCCTATGATTAATGGGCGATTGTTATAAGGAAGTATATTAGTTAAGAAGTTTCTAGAGGGTATTTGGTGGGATGGGTAAGTCAGTTTGGGCTTTACTCTCTGCTTCTGTCTACCAGAGACATAGGGGTCAGATCCAGGGTGACTTTGCAATTTTCCATCTATTGGTCAAGGTTGCACTATAATAGGGTTAGGAATGGATTCTGTTTCACATGGCTGGGGATCCTGTTCCAGAGCATGGGGATCCTCTCAGACACATATCTGTCTTGCCAAAATGTCTTATTTATGTCAAAAGCAAAACTGAAATCCTTGGATGTAGTGTTTCTGATGTTCCTTTTGCAGATGTGCAAAAGGTCCATCAGAGCTGGATCTAAGGTTGCCTTGTATGTCGGGCATAGATTGCCTCTCAGTAACCTGTAGGAGACAGAGTATAGAGACAGGGATTTAAGGCAATCTATTATAGGACAATGAGTTTATTCCCTGGATTCTCCTGCTAAGGAACCTTTGTGTTTTTTGTCCAACTGTTGCATATCTGGCCAGGTACATGCTGAAGGTTGAATTATACTCAATGATCAGTCTGATAAGGACCGAATAAAGTGGCACTATGACTTCTTTGGACATGGATGATGTGCCCTAATATATAAGTTGGGTGACATTAAATGATTTTCTTACTACATTGGCCAACTCTTAGGGGTGTCTTATCAATGGAGTAATTAACTTGGGTGGTTGTTTTCCCAAAAGGCACTATAATGCATTTCTTGACAATGAGTTTTAGTCTATGACTTTGGCAAAAGTGATTTGACTGTGTTAGACCATCTTGTAAGATGATTGTGTCATGGGGGATTCTATCATAGTCCCCAATTTGCAGTCATCTGCAAACTTGGTCATCCAAAGAACTTAGATATTAGCCTTTACCTCCAAGAGGAAGATGCCAAATAGGAGTGGTCCCAGCATGGAGTCCCGAGGTACCCTGCTGGTGACCTGTCTCTTAGTGGAAGTGGTATCCCCATTCCTGATTTCCTGGGTCCAGTCTGTGAGCCAGCTTGCAGCCTAGTGAGTTATGTAGGGGCTTATGCCAAGTTGGATGGGTTTATCAATTGTACCCAAGTGGGGTATTATATTAAACATTTATCCAGGTCCTGGTAGCCAGTATGAACTATTTTTCCCTTATCCATTGCCTTGGTGACCTTCTCACAGATAAGTCAAACTGGGTTGGGTCCAGCATCTGAAGGTTGCCTATGTTTTTGTTGATCATTTCCATGATTATTCATTCCATGACTTTGCATATTAGCCTAGTAAGACTACTGTGTCTGATTCAAAGATGGCTGCCATGCTGTAAACACTGCTAAACTGCAGCTCTTCAATTAACCCGAGGAAAATCTCTGATCTGAGTGGGTATCAAGAGGTTTAAACATCAAATTGATGATAAAAAGTTGCATTTATACTTACCTAATCTAAAATCAGTTAAAAAGTGGGAAAAAAAGTATTTATCCATCAGGATTACAAGTGATTACTTTGCTCTGAAGAGAGAAACAAACAAAGGACCGTGTGCTTTCTTTATTCTGCCTTTTTGCTCGGGGAAAGAAAAATCTTGCAACAAGGAAGAACCATGGAAACAACTAATACTAAGACAAAGTTGTCAGAACTACAGTCGCCAGTAAAGGATGGAATTACGAAAAAACAAAGGATTACTAGACAGCAGGAACAACAGAAACCAGAATCTAGATCCAGGACTGATCAGCCACTAAACATGGAGGATATCAAACACGCTTTACTACCTATACAGGAAGCTCTAAAGGACTTGACCTCACAAATACAAACATTTGGAGTTTTATGCAATCAATTGCTTCAGAGAATGGACAAAACTGAAACCAGAATTTCTGAAATAGAGGACAATTGACATGCTGGAGAAAAAATCAAAGGTATGTGATGTGGATGTACAAGCCATGCAAAATAAACTTATTGATTTAGAAGCAAGGTCTAGAAGAAATAATATTATTATAAGAGGAATCCCTGAAAACATCCAGTATGCAGAGCTAATACCAGCCATAACACAAATATTTGAAATCCTGTTAAATGATGCTGATGAGGTGAAACAGATTGTAATAGAAAGGGCACACAGAGCGCTGAGAGAGGTACAAGCTTCTACTATGCCTAGACCTGTATATGTTAAGATATTGAACTTTCAAGATGTTAGCAAAATACTGTTTACTGCAAAAAAATGGTGGCTATGTTATGTGGAAAAATGTTAAAATATTTCTGGCTCAAGATTTACCATTACAAGTAAGGCAGGCTAGACAGTCTTTATCTGCTTACTGAAATTTTCTGATTGATAAACAAATTAAATTCCAGATGAAATACCCCAATATGCTTACATGTATGGTGGATGGTACTAAATATTCTGTTTCCAATAAAAATCAGGCAAAAGAAGTGTTTCTGAAAGTTTTTAAAGTTCTACCTGCATCAGAGGGCTGAAAAGAACTTCCATTGAGACTGGCATGTTCCTGTAGTCAGATCCAGCATGTATTTTACCTCAAGGCTTTTCTAATCCTTTGTTTCTTCACTAAACTGTTCAGGCCTCTGAAAAAGCAATAAAACTGTTTGTTTATGCTAATCTGAGGGTCTGCTGTCTGGTTTCCAGACTTTTATGACCTCCAAGGTCTATTTCCATTGTGTGGTAAACAGGAAATGCCTGGATTTCAACTGAGAGTGTTGATTTAGATGTAACACTTCCTGTGGTCCTGCTGTGAAAGAGGTCCCCCGTCGTGAGTATTTCTGATGGTTTCCTGGCTTGAGAAGACAAAGAGAACTGAAAATAATATGTTAATGTTCTTTTTATAACAAAATAACATTACAGTATGTACTTAAAGCACATAATAACATGTACTTTTACTATTTTTTCTTATTTTATAGGTGTGAACCAAAATCGTTTTTTTTACTATATGCAGTGAGTGGCAGGCACTGTGTAGGGTACAGATTTAAAATGTAGGATGCATTTTTTTTTCTCTCTCTCTCTCCTCTCTTCTGTAAAAAGTTTATGTACATAATGATAGCAACAAAACAGATACGTAAGGTAGGATAAAATAAGTACCCAATCTACTAAAACTTTCCTTTACACAGTAATAACCTTAGAAATGAGATTTGTTTAACTAATAGTTAAACCAAAGCTGTAGTTAAGTAGCGGTGTTTGGTAGGGAATGTGTAGTTTAGACTTTGATGTAGATATGCTAGAATATATAGGTTGTAAGTTTAGGAAATGTTTTAAATGTTATTACCTGAAGTTTTTCAATGTGTTGGTGTGTTTAACCTTGTTTATATTTTCTCTTATACAAGACCTATATAAATCCTGGTCCAGGGGTAAAGTGGGTAAGCACTGGTTAGGGACGGGATGTAGGAAATGCTTCCAGATTAGATATAGTGTACAGTCAATACATGTCAATTTGATAATTCCCTCTTATATTGTTATTTGATACCAAGACCTGCGAATGTGGGAGTTGAACTCATGGAATGTTAAAGGGCTCCAGAACTTGAAGAAGAGAAAGCTGTTGCTACACATATTATTACAGGACAAAGCACTGTTTGTATTTCTACAGGAAACACATTTGATGAATGAACAATGGAATGATATTAGAAAAAAGAACTGGATTAGAGAGCTAGTGACATCAGAAGGTAAGACAAACAGTGCGGGAGTGGCTATAATTATCAAAACCTAATACAAAGATAGGATTTTAGACTCCAAAGTGGATCCAAATGGGCAATGGTGTTATGTGATTTTATCGGATAATGCATTTGATAAACCTATCCTACTTTTGAATATATATGCCCCATGTAATGATCAACACAGTTTCATAGCATCATTATATCCAATATTAACACAATATGATGGTTATTATTTTGTTGTGGGTGGGAACTGGAATACCTATCAAAATCCAAAGTTGGATAGGTCTTGTCCACAAAGAGCATTTAATAAGCAGGCCGGGATAGCATTAAATGATTTTAAGGAAGATTTTCAATTATATGACCCCTTTTCTTATTCACAAGATATTAATAATGCAAATAAATACACCTTCTATTCACCATGCCACAAAATGTGGGCTAGAATATATTACTTTTTGATATCTAAAGCACTAATGAATTTAGAACCAGTGGTGGTTATACATACTCGTCATCTATCAGATCACTCAAAAATTTTGTTAAAATTTTCTAAAGATTTAAAAGACACAAGAAGGCATAGGAGTTATAATTGGTCACTCAACCCAAATCTTTTAAGTAAAAAAGAGATAGCAGATGGAATTATAAAATATTTGAAAGAATTTACAGATAGCTTGAAGCTCCAAAAACATACTCCTGACATTGAATGGGCGACAGCTAAAGCTCAAATTAGAGGATTTCTTATACAAAAAGCCTCATATTATAAGAAAATTCATAATAGTGATATTCAAAAACTAGAAATAAGAATAAAACAACTTGATAATGAGCTGATTCAGAATTTTAACGCTCAAACTGAGGAGGAAATGTTGAAGCTTCAAGGGGATCTCTTTTTGCTTCATAATAATAAATTAACACTTCAAGAACATAGGTGTTTAGTGAAATATGCTAATAATGTTCAAATACCATCAAAAGCACTGGCAAGGATTATAAATCAATCAAAAACAACTGGATATATTTTGGAAATACAGTATAACGACACAATATATTCTAAAACTGAGGATATTGTTGATGTTTTTGGGAAAATCTATACTAAGGTGTATGAGGGGCAAACTGATAGGTCTCTACATAACCAGAATAAAAGTTTTCTGCAAAAATTAACTTTCCAGAATTAGAAGAGAGCCTGCAAAGTGACCTGATTAAACCTATTTCTAAAGAAGAAATAGTATATACAATTCAACATATGAAAGCACATAAGTCACCAGGGCCTGATGGTATTACAGCTGAATTTTACAAAGAGTTTGCTGATAGTTTGGGAAAAGAATTGTCTCATGTATTTAATTATATAACTAAAAATAAAATTAGTGACCCCCACCTCAATGCGTCAAAAACAATTTTCATACATAAAACCAATTCAGATCCCCTTAACCCAGATAATTACAGACCAATAGCACTAATGAATGTGGATATGAAAATTTTAACATCAATTATAGCATTGAGACTAAAGAAGGTTTTGATATATCTAATTTCTAAGGAACAAGCTGGATTTATGGCAACTAGACAAACTAGCGATAACACACTTACACTGCATAATATGATGACGTATGCTAAACAAAACAACTTTAATATCTATGCTCTTATAATAGATGCCCAGAAAGCATTTGATAGAGTAGACATAAAGTTTTTGTTTGATGTGTTACCCTATTTTAACTTGCTCCAAGAATTCATTCAGATACTACAAATATTATATAGTAATCCATACACAACGCTATACATCAATAGGACTTATTCTAACAGAATACAGATTAAAAATGGTACTCGTCAGGGTTGTCCCATGTCCCCCTTATTGTTTAACCTATATCTAGAACCCTATTTTTATATATCAAGCAAAATTTGTATCATAATGCACCAATAATTTATAGGAATAAAATATTAATGTCAGCATTCGCCGATGATCTTATTATTTATTGTACAACCCCAATTTCGGACAGTGAAAAGATATTAAAGCTCATAAATGAATTTTCGGTAGTTTCTAATTATAAAATTAACTTACAGAAAATGAATATCTTCCTGTTAAGAACCCCAAAACCTTTTTCATTAATGGCCCTGATGGGGAAGTTAACATGTAAAGAAAATATTAAATATTTGGGTATCAACTTCTCTACGGATAATAAGGACTTTTATAACAATAATGTTAAACGAGTATGAGAACACATAATAGCTGATTGTGACAGATGGAAGAATTTAAAACTACCGGTATTAGCAAAAGTATCAATAGTGAAAATGAATATACTACCACGAATGTTATACATATTTAGTTCTGCCCAATTATCAATTTCAAAAACAGTTTTTAAACAAATGCATAAAGATCTAGCTAAATTTATCTGGAACTCAAAAAGAACTAGAATATCTTATGAGAAATTAATGAACCCTAAAACAAGAGGGGGACTTGAGCTACCAAAC
The DNA here is from genome assembly GCF_019279795.1 of Protopterus annectens. Taxonomy (NCBI): domain Eukaryota; kingdom Metazoa; phylum Chordata; order Ceratodontiformes; family Protopteridae; genus Protopterus; species Protopterus annectens. Next base: position 748,106,301 of record NC_056747.1, on the reverse strand, counting down.
TTTGAAGCATATTATTTGATTGTAAACGCAAATCAAATTTTAAGAATTGCTAATTATGATGTAACGAATACAAAATGGATACCAACTTGGGTGGTCTTGAATCATAAGCATATTTTGGATAGGAAAATAAATCCTAAAGCATTACCCTTTATGAACAAAATTAGTCTGATAAAATATGGGGTCATGGACCACATAATAACCTGTGTCTCATCTTTGCAAACTTTATTTCAGTCCATAGATTTATTGCAATATATGATGGTTCTTCAACCTTTCCACAGGAATCCTAATTTTAAACTAAATAATCAGCTGATCGATCTCAGCAAATTTCCATTAATAGTTAATCTGACTCTATTTGATGTTTTTAATAAACTTGACTTATCGGCTTTACAAATTTAGACAGGAAATGAATCTACCTAGAAGTTACATTGTTATAATGAGACAAGTTAAAGAACTTGCCTATTTTAGGAACTTTAAACCTGCAGCCGGATTTGTGGATAAGTGCTCTGAATTGTGGCAAGCTATCCAACAAGACACTAAATTTATAGCAACTACATACAAATTAATTAAGGATTTGAAATTTCAGGACAAAATTTTGCTTTCAGAGTATTGGGTAAACAAAGTAACAGTAACAGACAATCAGATATTAAAAGCAATTGATATAACTAGGAAATCAGTTTCTTTTCAAAAACTGATGTACACGCAATTGATGATTTGGAACAATGCATATTACACACATCTTAGATTACATAAATTTAACCCTAGGAATTCTCCAATTTGTCCATACTGTGCAGATCAAACAGCAGATCTTCTTCATATGTTCTGGAGTTGTAAATGCGTATATAAACTTTGGAACTCTCTTAAAGTACAACTGCAAAAGATGGGTTATCAAAGTTCTACACTGTCATGGGAATTTATGATTCTACACATTCCTCCAAGAGAGCTTTCCAGATCGCAAACTATTATTTCTATGAATATTTTTTTGCTGATGAAACTCTATATAGCCACAAATTGGCTAGAACCACATAAGACATCATGGAATAATTTTAAGCTTGTGGCTATAAAACATATACTAGCACATAAATTACTTCTGAAACAAACTAACAAAAATATTAATAACCCGAAAATATGGGAAAAGGTCTTCAATATTATATTAGCATGATACTGATTTTAGGAATATATTAAATATAGGAAGCATTTCATGTAGATATTGTATAAATGGTTTGTAGTAGTTATAGTGTATTATGTGTGTGATGTTTATTGTATTTTTGTAATGTTTTTGGAAAATATATTTCAATAAAAATTTATTATGGAAAAAAAAAAAGACTACTATGTCTGTAGTTTCTGGGGCTGGTTGATAGTCCACCTTTGTGAAATGGGATAACTGTTGTAGTCCTCCATTCTCATGGTAGAAACCCTGTTTTGAGGCTATAGCTGAAATGTATAGTTGATAGTGGTCTTGATAGGTCATGCTTCAAGCTATTTAGGAAGCATACCAGGATATTGATGGGGCCCATTGAGTCTGTGATTTTGACCTTAGTGAGTGCCATCAGGATCTGCTCTCTATTAATAGTGGGGGTGGGGGTATGCTCATAGGTATTTCATGGGGGGAGATGGGGAAGTGTGGAATGAATTCTGAGCTGAATTTTTCAGCCAGCAAATTTGCTATGTTGCTCTGCTCAGTGAAGGTGGCACCACTGACCACCAGTTTGGCACACTGATGTGTGCTGCCTCTGAGGTTTCAGACATAGCTGTAAATGGCCTTATGGTTGGCTTTAGCCTGTGAGGCTATCTTGACCTTGTAATTGGTCTTGCTAGACTTAAATAGTCTTTTTATGTTAGTGTTTAGTTTAATTAGAAAACTCCTATCATTATGGGAGTTGCTTTTCCTGATTTTAGGCATGACTTTTTTCCTTTTGTTATATATCCTATTAAGGTTAGGGTTCCACCAGCATTGATTGTTTTTAGAGTTTATTTTCAGCTTACTTCTAGTAGGTACAGCAACCTCTATACAGCCATTTACATAGTTGTATAGGGTCTCTGTGAACAATTCCACATAGGTTTATGTGAACTCAGGTTGGGACCAGCATTGAATTTTGACAAACTATCGCTTAGTAGGAATAATTCCTAGCTGTTAAAGGGGTTACTGAGTTGATTTTTATTTAGAAGGAGACAGCTTTGCGGTCTGACCTCATCACAGAGCACATGACACTGGGGGTGGGGGGGGGGTGGAAGCTCTCTCTCATATTGTTGAGTACCAGGTCCAGTATGTTTAAACCTTTGGTGGGTGTGAGCACTTTCTGGACAAGGGTATTTGTGTTAATAAAGTCCAGGCATCATTGTGCCTGTGAGTATGAGGCAGTGTATGTTTCCCAGTCTATAGAGGGGGTTAAAGTCTTCTGTTGGTAGGGTATTTGGTTTAATGATGAGTGTCTCCAGTAGGTCTAGGATGTCTGTGAGATTTATGCCTCCAGTGAAATTGTGTGTGCATGTTTCACATAATGTGTTTGATATTCAAAGATTAAATAGGTTTATAGGTTCATAGGTGTGTACTAGTCTAAAGGCCCTGGAGCCTTTACAAGCCTAGCCTATAGAAGTGCCCTGGCATCATTCCGTCCAATGTTAGTTCCCAGCCCCTCTATCAAGTAGAGCCACTGGAGTGATCCCTGGTGTGAACTTTCTATTTCCCATCCACTCATCAAGATTTCTCTTGAAGAGGGCCAGTGAGGTGCTCTGCTTGACATGTATGGGAAGTCAATTCCAGAGCATGGGCAGTCTCTGGGTTATGAACCTGTCCATCCAGCATGTTCTGTTGATTATGGTAATGAAGTTGAGGTCTCTGGAGCATGTGGTGTGGAGGGATTTATTTAGATGTAGCATTTATTACAGAGCTGGGTCAAGCAGAGATCACCTCTTAGTAGATGATATGAGACAGAGAATAGCTGGAGTTTTTTGAGTCTGTCTTTTTGTTTAAGGCCTAGGATCCTCTTTGTGAGGTACTTTTGTGACCTTTCCAGCTGTTGCATGTGTCTAGTGAGGTACATGCCAAATGAGGCATTATACTCAATGACTGGCCTAATGAGGGAAGAGTAGAGAGAGATGATGACCTCTTTCTTCCTGGATGCAAAACCCTTGGTAATGAGATGTGCCACATAGAAGGACATTCTGACCACAGTGGCAATGTAGTGGTTGAAGGAGAGGTTGCTGTTAACCTGCGTCCCTAGATCTCTTATAACACCTTCTGTGTTCAATGGGCTCCCATCAATGTGGTAATTAGTGGGAACTGAGTTTTTCCCAAAGGGGATGATGATGCATTTTTTGGTATTAAGCTTAAGGCCATGGTTTCGACACCAGTTATTGGTCTCAGTGAGGCCTTTCTGTAGGATGTCTACATCACTTGGGGAGTTAATAATGGCTCCCAGCTTGCAGTCGTCTGCAAACTTGGTCAGCCATAGTCCCTCTGTGCTGGCCTGGACTTCTGAGAACTAGATGCCAAACAGGAGAGGACTCAGGACCGATCCCTGTGGGACTCCATTTGTGACTGGTTGGCAGTCTGACTTGGAGACTGCTACTTTCACACTGTGGGTTCTATCTGTGAGCCAATTTGCAACCCACCTAGTGATATAGGGGTTGATGCCAAGCTTGTTGAGTTTATCAATAATTCCTGAGTTGGGAATGGTATTAAAAATGGCTGTCTGTGAACATGAGACAATTGCTACATTGACTCAGGATGCCCATATATATCAAGCTGACTATGGAGATGTTTGGAAATTGCATATGCATGTTGTCCTTGATCTGTATTTAGGTGGGCTACTGTAGGTTGTGGATTGGGTTATACAGAGGTCTCCTTGAGTGGTCTCTGGGTTTTGGCACTAGATTAGGTTAAACTGTGCTAGGATTTGGTTGCAGTGCTGTTTAATATGCAAAGTAGTTGCTCTAAGTTTGTCTTTATGCAGTGGTCTTGTTTTAGCCACACTAAGTTACAGTTTTCAGTTCTAAGGGAAGTTTTATAGATAAAATGTACTTTCTGTGTGTTTGTGTCTATACAGGGCACTGCTAACCTCTTGATGTAATAACACCAAGAAAGAGTGCTTGCAAATGTAATGATGCAACTAAACAACTTAAGCAAACTACCTCGACAACCCTTTTTCAAGTACCAGTGATCTTTGGAATGATTGAAAGGCAAAATCAAGAATTAAAGCCAAAATAAAGCAGTAGCACTCTAAACAGTTAATTGAAGTGCAAAACAAGAAAATAAATCTCTTATCTGCTAATGCTAGAGGAAGATTAACTCACGACCCACTCAGAGTGTGTTGAGGGCACCAAGCAGATGGGAGCTCCACAAAATGAGCAAAATGAGACAATTTGTAGTAAGGGAGGTTTACTCAAGTATTATACTTGTTTATTGTGTGGGCACTTAGTATTATGGATATCTGGAAAACAATGGGTGGGAAAGTACTTGAATAGGTTACACAACAAACAATAGCAATGAAAGAGGGGATGGACTTTGGAAGTCTGATTACCATTAGGCGTGGAAGCCAGAAACACAGCCTTTTAAAACTACAACCTGGAAAGTGTGGGAGCATTGAGGAAAATTTTCAAACTGGAGTTTTAGTCCTGTGGTTAGAATTTCAGAAAAGCTTAGCTTAATGTTTCAGTGGCACAGATTCAAAGAACATGGGAAAAAGAAGTGAGGTAAACAGAATGGCACTGGAATGAATTAGAACAGTCATAGACTTTTCAGTTTTTACCAGTCTACCTATTTTAGTCATCTATTTGAACCTTGTTTCAAATATATTATTTGCAAATGCATCACTTATTCTTACGAACATGACTTCCTCCATCTTTTAATGATCCCTACTCTATATCCTGTTTTCTGTAACAATATTAAGTGCTTCATTTACAGCTGGCTGAATCTTTGAGTTCTGCTTTTGTGTAATTGTTATTTTGTCTGCTAATAACATTAAATGTAATAAGGCCTTGCTATGTCTCAATAAGTCCAGACCTTGTCTCCACCTTAACAACATCAGCTCCTTGGATAATACATGTCCCTCCAATAACTTTGCAAGGACTCTCTGTAGGGAGCCTGTAAAAGTAGATACCTCCACACACATATTCCTAGAAAATGTTTTCCCAGTTTCCTGTTCCAATCCTTTTGCATCTCCGACATCTGCTCTCCGCTTGAAAGAAAACCCTCTGAAACCTACTTTGAGTATAAAGGCACAAGTGTAAACATTTCCATGGAAGTATCCTAAATCTTCTGGACCTCATAGCATATCTAGGTGTCTGACAAATTTCCTTCTATTACTCTTTTGTAATTTGTCATTCTAGTCTTCTGTCCCATTCTTTTTTAGTCTATTCAGCTTCTTTTTTTTTTAAATAATTATCATATAGTCTTACTAGTTATCCCTTTCTTAGTGGCATCTTCTGTTTTTGGTTACACTAAAATTCCTACCATAGCTGGTCCTTCGCTTAATACTCCAGGCTTTCTCTTGTTCTCACTCTCATTTTGTTTATATTCTGCCAACATTCACTAATGTAGGAGGCATTATTTGACCTGTAGGTCAAACACCAGTTTGGCTTTGCTTTCCCCTTCTAACTTATTTGCTTCCAGTAGCATGATTCCTGTTCTGTTTCCAGTTATTTCCTGCTATTTTTCGATTGATTTCTTTACTCTTAGTTGTATGTGTTCCTATTGGCAACATCTCCTTTTGCCACTTCCTTACTGGTTTAGGCTTTATAATAATATCTGCAACTTTACATATATGTAATATTTAGCATACTTATTTTCATTTTCGTTAAGGACCAGTTTCCAAAGGTCTAATCTCTCTGCATCTCTTGTACTTGAATTTTGCCTCATTGTTTTTGTTTCCAGTAAATTCCTAGCAGATGTGTTCTTTCACGTCATGATCCTTTCTCTTTCTTTCTCTCGGCCTATATTCTGCCAACAATCTCTTATATAGCAGACAGTTTTTGAACTGCAAGTCAAATGCATGCCTGGCTTCTTCCACCTCTGTCACTTTTCCCTTTCATGTTACTTGTTCCCAGTAGTATGATTCCAAAGAGATGAAAGAATTTATCTGGGAGCAGAAGAGGTAGTAAAGTGGAATAAGTTGATTTTTCCCATTGGCTATTGTGGTTTAGTATGACCTGATTTGAAGGGATACTTCAAAGCTACACTCTAAAGACTTTTATATATATATATATATATATATATATATATATATATATATATATAGAGAGAGAGAGAGAGAGAGCGAGAGAGAGAGAGCACAAACAGGTGTCTATAAACCCTACCTACTATTTTTTGAGTATAGCAAACCTGTGGCACGTCTCACATGCACTACTAAGAAATTTAAAATCAAACCAAATCTTTGCTTATTTCTTCTCATTTTATATTTGATTTCTTTCTACATATTTAGAACAGATAGGCTAAACAATGCGATCTTACCCCAGCCTTAATTATTGTTCATGTAGTACAACTGTCTCCAGCCACTCACACCAATATAGAATTCACCAACAGTTATTTAGTTGACCCAAATGAGTGCACACAGTGTAAATAGCTAAAGTACTTTTCTTTCTACTTGAAAATGACAGTAGATTTAACAACCTAACAGAAAGGGAAACCTAGTTCAAACCTCATATTAAAGATGATGCACTTCCATACTGCACAGAGCATACTAAGAAGGGATCAGAAAAATGTATTAATGAAGTGGCTGTCTTTTATGGCTGATACACATCTCTCTACCCCTCAGTTTTGTCAATCTTAGCTTTCATCAAAGTTAAATCTTAAAAAAAATCATAATATAAGGTGCAATCTATATTCAATCAGTTTCAGAAAAGATTACAACAAACAACACATTTAATTTGCTATGCACTAGCATTAATGCCTAACTTGTAGTGATGGGAGATTTTAATTTAGCAACTCATCTATTAATATTCACACCTACAGAAATATCATTAAATCTAACAGAAAAGTAAATACAACTGGAGGTCGAAGGACACCCTTAACTGGGTTATCCCCTTTGTTATGAATAATATCGTTAGCTCAAGAGTTGTATTAGACTAAGTCAGTCATCACCCTCCTAGCTTTGCCTGCTTGTGATCCAATGAATGCAAAAAAAAAAAAAACTTTTTCCTACAGTAAAAATATTAACTCATTGGGACAAAGCACATCTACATCCATCCTTCTGCAGTGGAATTGGTCCTGCCTCTTTCACCTAGATCTAGGCACAGAAATTAATCTTTTTTAATTACATATTCTTCTCTGCACTAAAATAACGTGGCCCCTTTTGAGACCGAGGAGAGGAATACATTTCAATAATCCCCCATGGATCAACAAAGACTCCTGGCCATCAATCAGTCATGAAAATTATTCACAAGGACAAATTCTATATCTCAACAATCACTAGAAACTACTTTGTAGTAAAGTTAAATACACATGTGTAAGCAAATGATGCAATGCTTTCCAAGCTCAACAACCACATTTCAGCACTTGCCCCAGTGATTTTGCTGTCTCAAAACTGCTACACCCTGGTTAAATTAGTCAGGCT
>NC_056747.1:747963751-748093751 GCF_019279795.1 Protopterus annectens | reverse complement strand
TAACTCTGAGATTGCACAATATCTGAAAAGGGCATATTCTTCTATCCTAAATATTGTTTAGTTTTGTACACCTGTCAACCATCTGCTTAGTCAATCACATTGTTTGACTAAACAGAGGCTGTAGTGTTGACAATTATCAGAACACCCATATAATAGACATTCAGAACATGTTTCTTGATGTTAAAAGGGGGTATAAGGGATTCTTGTATATGTGGAGTTAGATAGATTTTCAGGAGTGAAGTTTACAGCCAACTTGTTTGTTAGTATATTTGTGATGTCATTTGGATTGGGGGTGTCTCATTTTGGATACGTTCTGAGCATTGTTGGGTATTGTTTCTAAGTTTACTAAAATAGCTAAAAAGCACTTGTAGTTATCCTTAGCTTCAGAATCTAGCCTACGTTTATTTAGTAGTCCTAAAAATATTTTCAGATGGTAAATTTTTTATACTGTCTTTTTATGAGGAATTCTGGATCTGCCTGTCATGTTTAAATGCTTATTAATGAAAATACACATAGTACATCTGTTACAAATGTTGTTCTTACTGTGTATGCAAATACTAACAAGAAATTATGTTTTGTATTATTAATGAGAATTTATGATTATATAAAAGGGGCTATTTATGTTTCATTGGGCACTTGTAAGAAAGCTTATATTGGGAAAACTAAGAGGGCTGTGAAAATAAGACTCTTAGAACATATTTGTGATATCAGAAACCAATAACCTCCAAAGAAAACTCATAAGAATGCTTATCAAATGTACAAGCAGCACGTGACTATCTTTTCAATAGTGCCTCCAAGCAGTTGCTAAGTTTGCAGTTCAGCAACAGATAAATTGATCCTGTGGACCTTTTCCTGTGTGGTGATTTATGTACCTAAGTGGGTTTCCTTTGGAGGTTATTGGTTTTATTTGGATTCTCTTGGCTGTTTTCTTTTTGGTTTGATAATAGAAACCATCGTTAAAACTGGCCCTTAGCGAGATATTTTACTGAGAAGAAATTTACCTTAGACAGCTTGAAGTTCTCCATTTTGTCAAAAATTCAGTGCATAGAAACAAAGGTGTTCAGCAATGACTCCTTATAAAGCAGCATTATTTTATTTTAAAATATCAGAATTTTTAGCCAAAATATTTAAATGCAGTGATTAATTGTGACATCTATTTTTGTGACTTGTGTACACACACATATATATATATATATATATATATATATATATATATATATATATATATATACAAAAGAAGCATTGTCACTTTAAAAATGTAGACGGATTACTTAATGAGTGAATGTACAGGCTATGGTATTTAAAGGAAATAGTGTATTTGTATATTGTTTGAAGCATCAGAAGGCTGTAAAGTCCAAGGAAATGGACTTTTAAATGTATAAAATAAAATGGAAGTTTTATTTGAATTTCAGAGAAGTGTGTTTTTTGGTTTGTAACCTAGATTGCACCAAGGCATCTGGAAAGGATAAACTGGAAAAAAAAAACAATGAACTGACCACAGTAAAAGTGCTAAGAAAATCAGTAACTAAAATGTCAAAATCACTAGAAAACTCAAGTAAGGCAGACACAAAATAATAGTTAAGAACAGTCATTCTTTAATACTTAGAACTTCATCAGAACTATTAAACCTCTGCACAAAGTTGTTTAAATACATTTATTGTCATTTACGTGACAAGTCAGATTGTTTTAAAAATATTTTTTCAAAAAACAAATAAACAATGTAACACTCTAAAAAACGTATATCTAAAAAATTAGTAATAAATAATGTATTCACGTTTCTAATTATAAATTCACAGCTTTCTTGCTTTTAACAGACATTTAATGTTTATACTTTCATTTAATCCTGGGATCTTATTTGCAGCTAAAAATTATTGCCATCTCACTTCTCTTACAACAAGTTTATTATTAAAAGTACCAAAAGAGGTTAGACACAAGGAAATTAGAAATGTACTAGTGAAACACACATTAATAAGTTAAGAATTTAGACTTTTTTTGTATTAGAGCAACTTAAGGAAGATATATTATCTGGTGATTTTAATAATAATCTCAAAGTAAAAGAAGTGAGATGACAGTTATTTCTAGCTGCAGGTAAGGTCGCAGGATTAAACGAAAGCATAAACATTAAATGTCTGTTAAAAGCAAGAAAAATGCAAATTTATAAATATAAATACATTATTTTATCACTGTTTTAAGATGTAAGTTTTTTGGAATGTTACTTATACTGTTTTTTGAAAAATGTTTTAAAATGCTAAATAAGTCATCTGACTTGTCATGTGACTGGGTTTAAATGTATTTAAACAACTTCATGCTGAAGTTTAGTCATTTGGATGAGGTCCTAAGTATTAAAGAATGAAATTGCTTAACTATTATTTTATGTCTGTCTTACTTGAGTTTTCTAGTGCTTTTGGTATTTTATTTTTTTAATCTAGAAAGTATAGCATTACAAATAGGGACATGAAGATGCTGAAAAATGTTTTGGCCAAGCCTTTCAAAATTATTTACATGTCTAGTTTGAACAGGTAGACATATCTGATAGCTGAAACTTGTTAGTGTTAAACCAATATATAAGGAAAACACCCATCTACTAGAATTGGTATTGCAAAATAATTTTATTTTATTTGATAATGAGATCTATCTACAGCAGGAAGGGGTGGTGATGGGGTCGTCTTGTGGGGGTCTTTATGCTAACATTGCTGTTGCACAGTGGAAAAAGAAGTTTTTTTTTCCTTCTTCATTCTCAATACACTTTAAGTGTTATACACGTTTCCTGGATGATGTGTTCATTTTATGGGATGGATCTAGGGAAGAAATAGATTATTTTCTTTCCTATATAAATAATACCACTAACTTTCTGAAATTTACCCATACCATTGGTTTTGATAAGATATCTTTTTTGGATGTTTTATTAATTAAAGATTATCAAAATGAAAGGTTAGTATCTGAAATTTATAGGAAAGAATCATATTGCAACTCTTTCCTCCACTTTTCTAGTACCCACCCCATTAAACAGAAAAAAAGCTATTGTAAAAGGGCAGTTTGTACATGCAGCTCACATGGTTTCCACTGTGGATGCATTTCTTAATGAATGTGATAAACTTAAACAGATGTTTTCGTACAGAGGATATCCTGGTACATTTATTATGGATATTATGGTTGAGGTCGTTAATAAAAGGGAAAGAGGACACTTTATTCCTCTATTATCAGACCATAATACAAATATTGACCCCCTTGTTCTTGCAGAAAATGAAAATATTAGTATGAAAAATTATAAGACTTCTTTTGGAACTGTTTATACAACAGACTGTTTTGAACTAAGAAACATTTTGTTTAAAAATTGATCTATTTTAACCCAGGATAAGGGTATGAGACCATATGTGGGGGAAAGTCCAGTGATTGTTTTTAAAAAGGGAAAAATTCTTAAGAACATTTTTGAGATGAAAGGAGTTCTATTACTAAGAGGAAGGGTTATATGAGTAAATGTGGCACATGCAACTATTGTAAATTTATTTTTGAGGGTAGTGTCTTTAATATTAACAATAAGGAAGTTGTCATGCAGTCTAGATTTAATTATTGTTCTGATAAAGTCATATATTGTGCTTTCTGTACCAAATGTTCTTGTTTTTATATAGGAAAAACTGATTGAAAGCTTAAAAATCATATATATGAACATCTTTATGACATAAAAATTAGGAAGGAAACAAATGCTCTGAGTAAGTATATTATGGAAAAGGATGGCCATAGCTTTAAGTTTACAGTTATTCATAGTATCAAGACTGATATATGTGGTGGAGCTTGGTCACTTCTTCTAGAAAAATGGGAATTGTACTGGCAGTTATATTTGGATGCAGGAAACTGGCCGGGTTTAAATGAACATATTTCCATTAGTCCTTTATTAAAGCTTTTGGCTTTGGATAGGTAGAAATACCTCCCTAAATGTAAATTAACTATGAGACATTTTTATATCTTTTAAGATATGAATACATTTTAAAACTGTTAAATGTTGATATATATATATATATATACACACACACACACACACACACACACACACACATATATATATATATATATATATATATATATATATATATATATATATATATATATATCTACACACACACACACACACACACATATATATATATATATATATATATATATATACATACATACATACATACACATATTTTTATGGGTATCTTTAAGAGGGTGTGTTTATTTAGTTAATCATTTCTATGATCTCATTGAGTCTAGTATAAATGGAGTTATTTGTTTTTTGTTGGTTGTCTGATGAAGTTCTTACTGTTAAGGATGAAAGCGCTTATGTAATAAATGGTTTCTTTTATACATTCATTTTTTGGTCTCGTTTTTTGGGGACTTTTCCATTGAATAGGAGCTTTCCTCCAACTGTTCTGGCAGCATTTTCTTGGATTTAGTTGGTCTGGTGTTCCTTGTGTATATAAGGAAAAGCCACAAAGGCACCATGAACAGTTATAGACTTAAAGTCTTCTCTTTAGTACATCTATATTTGGGAGAATTTATAGGATACAACAGTGGAGATCATGAAAGGTCCATTGTTGGACCTCATCTTTTTAGTCTTTGCATGCAAAACATGAAATAGCATCTGATGTATTCTACTGTAAGTATGCCAACAACTTAACAATGGGAAAATATGTGACACCAAAGGACTATCAGTTATAGTTCCACAATTGTCTGGGCAGTTTATGTGAGTGGTGATAGGCTAATAATCTAATACAAAATACTGATATGGTAAAGCTTGTGGTTTGTGGGCTTTCACATTTTGAAAATCTGTGTAAGATCAGAGTTAACATAATTAAATGAGTATCACTGTTTAAGGACCTGGGTATTTGGGATGACAGCAAATTTTGTTTTTGGTCATCACATACATAACATCATTAAAGAATAATCAAATAATCATGCATGTTAAGAGATTTGTAAAATCAAGAAATATGGAGATACTGAGGCCTAAATATATTTATTTGCATAATGAGGTCAAAACTGGAATATGGAAACTGCCTTTCATTTCCTTATACAAATCCCTAATTAACTAGATTGAAAAAAGTACAGGTACAGTTCACAAAAATGGTGACAACTTTGAATATACTGTCTTATCAGGAACAACTGGTAAAATCTGTCCTCTTTACTACTGTGCACAGGTACTTTTGGGGGAATCTGATACAGGTCTTTAATGCTGCATTGGATCTGCTTCTACGGAAATGTCTAGTTTTAAAAAGGAGAGGAAATATAGATCAGATTAGACTTTTATGAACATTTATGAGTAGTGGCATTCTGGAATAAATTAGTAATTGAGATTAAAGACAGCAAAGTCCTAAATGTTAAGTTGAAGATTGATGAACTACATGGGAATAAGTGTTATAGGGCATACTAGGATAAAATGGCATTCAGTCTGAGCCTAGGCTGTTATTGTATTGCAATGCTTTGGAGAAGAGACTCCAGACGATAAAGAACTAACATTATGACAGGGTGACAAAAGTGGAGACATGGAGTTGAACAAGAAGTGTTGTTAGTGAGGGCGGATACTTGAGATGCTAAATCAGGACGAATATTTCTCCACAAGTGGGAAACAAAGACCCATGTAAGACAACATTGCAAATTCAGAAATTGTACTCTGAAGTAGTCAGCAGGGAAGGGCACAACTGAAGCGAAAAAGGGAAGGAAGACTAGTTTGACAGTTATACTGTTACTGGAAGATCACATTTCATATGGTGCTGAGTGTGGGTGTTGAAGGAAAGATCAGAATTTTAGCATGAGTGGTGTCTGTGTAGGACCTTGTGAAGTATAGGAAATCCAAGATGGATGAAGGCAGCCTGAAATGGCAGAAAAGAAACATTTATTAGTGCATATGAAAGAATTATAGTGCCTATAAAAGAATTATCTAGTTGATGACATATCTGAAGAGGTACAGTAGAGAGCAATGCAAATACAGAAACTTTCAAGAGAGGAAGCTAAGAATAATAGTAGAATTGCTTCTAGCACCACATGTAAGTAGCACAAGGAAAGAGAATTATAAAATTTCTGAGCAGCTGATAGCACTTGGCTATGAATAGAGTTAAAGAACAGAATGTGGATATAGAAATATTTGGGAGTCAGAGACCTTATGATATGGACCACTTTCATTGAAATGTAGACAAGAAGGGCCTTCCGAAGATTTAGTTAAAGGAATATATGAAGATAAGCATCCACGTAAACTGAAATGGGGAAGAGAATAGGTGTAGCACCTTTATGAGACTTTGTATGTATATACGCATGTATTTATTTATTTAATAAATTAATCAATCAGTTGCTCAATTAATCGATTACGTTTGCAGTGTGTAGGCATAACATGGCTCTTGGGCAGTTACCCTAACGACCTATGAAGCTATGATTGCAGTGGATTAATTTCATGCTCATCCCAGATGAATATGCTTACAAAACCAATAGAAGTGAATGAAAAAAAATGCAAAGAGGATAAGATAGAAAATAATGTGGACACACATTGTTCTATGAGATATATAACTTAAACATTATGTACATGGTAGAGGCAAATTAAAAATAGCTTTATTTCTTGCTGTTTTTGGTTATTTTAGATTCAATCTAAAATGATCATTCTTTCTTTCTTTGCTTTTATGAGTATTCATTGTTAGATGAGACACATATACAAACACACATACACATTATTTATATATATATATATATATATATATATATATATATATATATATATATATATAGGTTCATAGGTTCATACTAGGCTATCTGCCTCTGCCCTAGGGCATTTATAAGCCTAGCCAGAATGTGTTTGGCTTTCGCCACCCATTTTAAATTTATTTTACTATGCCCTTTTTTGAGGTTAGTATACTGTGCCTCTGTCTAACAGTGACACAGAAGTGATACCGGGGGTAAACCTATGATCTCCCATCCACTCATCAAGATTCCTCTTGAAGAGAGTCAATGAGGGACTCTGCCTAACCTGGACTGGGATTTTATTCCAGAGTGAAGGGAGCCTCTGGGTTATGAATCTGTCCCTCCAGCATGTCCTATTTATTTCAGTGCTGAGGTTCAAGTCTCTCAAGCGCATAGCTCGATGGGATTTGGATTTTCTGAGGTGCAGCATGTCCATTAATTCTGGGTTGGACATGGCTTTATCGTCAGGCACAGATCGCCTCTGAACAGGCGGTATGCCACTGAGTAGAGCTGGAGTTTCTTTAACCGGGCAGCATATGGCATCTGTTTGAGCCCTTTGATCCTCTTGGTGAGGTACTTTTGGGGTCTTTCCAGTTGCTGCAGGTGTCTGGTAAGGTACATCCCAAAAGGGGCATTGTACTCAATTATGGGCCTGATGAGGGATGAGTAAAGAGGCACGATGACCTCCCCTGATCTAGATGTGAATCCCTTCATGATTAGGTGGGCTATATAAAATGTTTTTCTAACCACTTTGGCCACGTGGTTGTCAAATGAGAGATTGCTATCAACTTGGGTCCCCAGGTCCCTAATTACTTCTTCTGTACTTAATGGATTACCACCTATGTGGTAATTTGTGGGCACTTTGTTTTTGCGGACTTGGTCAGCCACAGTCCTTCCGTGTTGGCCTGTACTTCCGAGAAATATATACCGAACAAGAGAGGTCCCAGGACTGAGCCTTGTGGGACACCACTTGTAACTGGTTTGGAGTCTGACATGGCTCCAGCAATTCTAACCATGTGGGTTCTGTCCTTGAGCCAGTTTGCAATCCATCTAGTGACATAGGGGTTTATATTTAAGCTGATGAGCTTATCTATAATGCCCGAGGGGGGTATTGTATTGAAGGCTTTTGCGAGGTCCAGGTAGGCTGTATGGACCACCTTCCCCTCGTCAATGGCCTTGGTGACTGTTTCAAAGAAATCAACCAGGTTTAAGAGGCAGGATCTGCCCTTAACAAAGCCGAACTTGGTAGGATCCAGTGTTTGTAGGTCCCCAATATCTTTATTTATGAGGTCCATGATGATCCTTTCCATAGCTTTGCAGACCAAGCTAGTCAGGCTTATGGGGCGATAGTTTCCAGGATCCGTTGAGGCATCACCTTTATGGAGAGGGACCAGTGTTGCTGTACGCCACTCTTTGGGCACATATCCTGTAGTAAGGCTGAGATTGAACAGTAGTTTTATGTTTGGGTTTAGCTCTTCTTGGAGTTCATGTAGGACGCAGCCTGGGACACCATCTGGTCCCATCGATGCTGTGTTTTTTGCTTTGGAGAGGGCGGCTCTTACCTGAGCATCTGAGATGTCGGGGGGGGCAGCACTCTGCTGGGATAGATATTTGCCCTTTTGGTGGGGGGGGAGAAGTTTGCACTGAACCTGTCAGCTAGGATGTTGGCAATGTCTGTGGGTTCGGTATATTTTTTGTCATTTTGGACTAATTCTGAGCATATCTGGGAATTACCACCCAGGTTCGTAACATAACTAAAGAAAGCCTTGTGATTATCCTTAGTGTCCTGTGCAATTTTTCTCTCGAAGCTTGCCTTAGACAATTTTATGTGTGCCTGTAGTTTTTTGCTAATACTGATCAGTGATGCCTTCCCTTTTTGGGATTTTGCTCTATCATTTAGTAGCTTCCTCCTTCTATTGTATAGTTTGTTTATGGCTAGGGTCCATCAGACAGGACGTCTGCCTTTGGAGGATTGGGTCTTGGTTTTATTTGGGATCGCATGATCCATACATTCCTGAACGTGTTCATAGAATGCGTTTATAAAGGATTCTGCGGTCTGGGCCGTATTTTCCACAGGCCCGGGGGCTTTGAAGGATTCCACCTCAGTTTTGAGGAGTGTGAAATTTGCTTTAGAGAAGTTTTTCACTGTGGTTTTCTGGGCAGGGGGTGGGGTTGGGATGTGAATATCCAGTGAGATTAGTTTATGGTCTGATCTTACCAGTGAGGGATACACTTCTGGTCTGGAGCATAGAGTCCCCATGTTGGTGATGATCAGGTCCAGTATGTTTTCCCCTCTTGTGGGAGTGGTAACAAGTTGTTCCATAGCATTTGAGTTTATAAATTCTAGGAACCTTTGGGCTAGGGTGTTGGAGCTAGAGTAATGCTCCCAGTCTATGTTTGGGTAGTTGAAGTCACCCAATATAATGGTGTTTGGAGAGACCTTCATATTTTCCAGTGTTCTCAGGAAGGCCGAGTGGGGTTCCTGGGTTTGGGAGGGTGGTCTGTAGCAGGCTATAAACTGGAAGGCAGTTTTACCCACTGTTAGTTGCACATGGATAGTCTATGATGCTTTGTGCTTTGCCACCAGCCTGGAGGTGTGGGTATCTTTGATGAATATCGATACTCCCCCTCCTTTTGTGGTTCAGTCCAAGTTTTGGGGCCAAAAGCATGGTATGAGGTATAACCTGGTAGTGCTGGGGTGCTCTCCGGAGCCCTGAACCAGGTTTCTGTTACTGCACAGATATCGATGTTCTCCATGCTAAGGAGAGTTTCGAGTGCGTGCATCTTGAGGTTTAGACTTCTGGCGTTGAGTAGCATTACTCTTAGTTTCTTATCCCTTGTGATACCTATGGAGGTGGGTTTGTCTTTTGAGCCTTGCCTAAAAAGGCACTATGGGGGTAGCAAGAGCCTTTGCCAATATCCGAAAGCCCAGGGGTGACAGGTGCAAGCCGTCCCTAGCGAAGCATCGTGGCTTGTCGAGCATATCATCCCAAGCTGACAGGCATTGGATCCCCTTTGAATGACACCAGTACTTAAGCCAATTGTTGAAATTGATCATCTTGTCTTCATATTGTGGCATCATTCTTGGTGAGGGTAAGATGCTACTCAAGGCCAGGGTCATACCGGCCTGGGCTACATGCTCAGAGAGCTCCTTTATGTCTCTTTTCATGTAGTCCAGGGAGGTACGTCTCAGGTCATTCACACCAGCATGGACAATGACTGAGTCATATTTGTACTTGCCATGGAGTGACCTGAGTGCTTGTGTTATGTGGCGGATCCTAGCGCCCGACAGGCTGCTCACCGTGACCCTCTCCTTGTTCAGCCTGGTGAGCGGGACATCAGTGTGCCTGATGATAGAGTCACCTATTACAAGTGTATCAGGTGTGTTGTTTAGTCTTAAGGGCTGTGACAGTTTGGCACACTGGCTTTGTGAGATATGTGTTGCACGTGTTTTGTTTTGGGGTAGCGGCTGCTTGGGTGTCTGCTTTGGAGGTCTCTGCTGCTTTGGCAGATCTTTATTTAGAGCCTCCAGTATGTTTTGTGTGATTATGTGTTTGGTTTGCTGTCGTGGTAGGTCTATGTGAGACTGGAATTGTAGTGAGTGTGGTTTCCTTCTCCTCCTGACTGGTTATGCCAGTACTGAGTTGAGAGAGCTTAGCCTCCAGTTTGGCTATATGGTTGCATCTCTCACATGTGTTGGAATTTGTTGGGAGGAGGAGAGGGTTGTCTGTGTACATGAGGCAGTTGTAACATTGCCTCAAGATTCCCAGATTCACCAGCTGGACCAGAGAGGAGATTGACAACTGACCTTTGGACATGCTAGAATAATATTGGGAATTCCTTAATAATTGAAAACCAGGGCCAGTGGGGAGTGAGGGTGTAGTGCTTTTAATTTTTAGTGCTGACTTATATAATTGCTTTAGTGAGCAAGTGCCAGGTAACTTAAGTGCAATGTGTTACAGGTAACTTAAATGCAAAAACGACAAACAGTAACTTTCTTTCAAGTGAAACAAGGAAATAAGTACAGTAAGCAATACAGATATCACTAGTGATCCACAGAAGTGCTGAGAAGCTGCGTATTAGGTGGAATTAGCGTTCCAGGGAAATAACAAGCAAACAAACAACAAGCATATAAACAAAGCTAGATTCAGCAGGCCTGGATCTAGTCTATGCTACAACAAACAAGGTGTACCAATTTCAGTAAGATACAGTTAAAATATTCAGGCACTATAAACCTTTAACCAGAAATTCCCAGCTCAGAAGGGCAGAGTCCAGCCTCTTCTCCCACAAGAGTGCAGACCACAAACCTTCTTAATGTAAAATAACTGGCCTGAAGCCCAAGTGCTTAAACCAGAACTAATACACTTTAAGAATAACAGACACTGGGCTCTCAATCAGCAGTTCCCAACTTAGAAGGATGAAAGCTACCTGTCCTGCCACCACAGTGCATGCCACAAACCTTCCTAATGTAAAACAACTGGTCTGAAGCCCAAGTGCTTAATCCAAAAGACTTAGAATAATAGCTACACTTTAATCAAGTTACTACCAAGCAGTAATAAATACAATTGAATACTTTAGAGAATGCCTGGATTAGTGCTCAAGTTACACAAACAAAGCTAGATCCAGCAGGCCTGAATCCAGTCTATGCCACAGCAAACAAGGTGCACCAACTTCAGTAAGAAGCAGTTCAGATATGCATGCACTATAAGCCTTCAACCAGAAATTCCCAGCTCAGAAGGGCAGAGTCCAGCCTCTCCTCCCACAAGAGTGCAGACCACAAACCCTCTTAATGTAAAATAACTGGCCTGAAAGCCCAAGTGCTTAAACCAGAATTAATACACTTTTAGAATAACAGACACTGAGCCCTCAATCAGCAGTTCCCAACCTAGAATGATGTAAGCTACCTGCTCTGCCACTACAGTGCAGACCACAAACCCTCTCAGTGCAAAACAACTGGTCCGAAGCCCAAGTGTTTAAACCAAAAGGCATAGAATGAGTTACACCAAGCAATAATAAATACAATTGAGTACTTTTAAGATGATGCAAAAGTAAAAAGAGTAGGTAAAAACACAAGTACAGTAAAAGCAGATGAAATTTTTTTTTTCTGAACAAGTGCTGAGATCAAAGAAACAGATTTGAGTGCTGAAACTAGAAAACTGGCTAGTTATAAGAAAAAAAACTAAGCTAGAAGGCTTCCCTCCAACACAGAAGGGCTTCGGGCTCAGAAGCCTACAAATAGTCTATACCACTTAACAGGAAAGGCAGGAAACAAGCTTAAATTTTTTTTCTGTTTCCCAGATGCTCTCTTTGTACACAGTAGGAGTGCCTGAAATCAGAATATGATCTCACTGCACTCAGTTGAGTGAGCAAATGAGATGGGCCCAGAAGGAGTATCCAAACACAAATTTACAAGAGGGGCGGGCAGTTGCAAGGCCACTAAGATTAACACCAAAACAAAAACAGGGAGGGTGGGTAGGACTAACTGAAGAGCAGAGTGAAAACTTCTAGTTCAGTTAATATTCCTTCCACACAGTTAAAATCAATTTATATATATATATATATATATATATATATATATATATATATATATATATATATATATAGGTTCCCTTCAGAATCTCAAAATCTTAAACCTCAAAATCCATATGGTCGAGACCATATGATCAAAGTTTTAGAACTTTGAAATTTTGAACGGAGATCTGCATACAGCATGGAACGGGTGATTTCCCTTTTCCTCACTGTAGTGCGATGTTGGAGTTGGTATATTTAAATAGCAGAGGTATGCAGGGTGCAGGGGGGCTTGCTCCCCTGCAGAAACGTTTAAAAAGTTTTTTTTTTAATTTTGGATTTATTTTGGATTCTCAATATTATAAAACATCGATCATATGGTCTCGAGCATATGAAATTTGATATTTCGGAAATTCGAGATTCTGAAGTGAATCCATATATATATATATATATATATATATATATATATATATGGATCAGGGGTCAAAAGGAACGGAATATATGGGAAAGACATGGGAAAAAAAAGAAAGTGACAATGAAGAGTGCATTGTAAGTGTGTGTGTGTGTGTGCCCGCATGTGTGTGCGTGTATGTGAATATGTGTGTGTGTGTGTGTGTGTGTGTGTGTGTGTGTGTGTGTGTGTGTGTGTGTGTGTGTGTGTGAGAGGGAGGGTGGCTGATGTTTTTAAATGCCAGACGCCTATGTAAAAGTATAAGTCAACTACATACTGCACAAGAACAAAATGTCACGGTGGGTATACCAAAATCCAGGTCAATGACAACTATGGACTTGTGAGCTCACCACATATTACCAAGGAAAACACAGTTGAACTAAATGGCCTCAGACCAAGACTGTTAATTTTCAGAAGCCCAGAATCATTAAAGGACAAGAAATGACTTATGATCGAGCTGAAATTTCAGACTGTGAGCAGCTGAAATGGCAGGGGGATTTCGTATGAAAACAAGCTTTTATGTAGAGGGGGACCCTCCCACACCACTGCATCTAGTTATTCTAACTCAGAGGTCCCACAGTCCCAGAGACAAGTGCAGTACTGTTTTGTATATAAAGATGAGTATCACAGTCATCTCTGACATCACGTCACCTCAAAATGCGGACAATTATATACCAAGAGAGTGGGATTCAATCTCTTGCAACAGGAGACTTTACATTCCATGTGCCCAGTTTTAGATCAGCTTTGAGTATGTCACCTATTTAAAATGCTGATATATTTAACATCAGCATTCTGAGTTCAAGGGCAGGCAATTTAAACAAATTATATTTAATAATCTACAGTGAGCTATGGAACAGGGTAAGAGTGATATATGTATTTAGGTGGTGAAAAAGAAACATGAAAGCAAAGGTGCTTGTTGGGTATAGTACATTTGAGATTAGATAAAATGCATTGTGGAAAAGACGGCTAGTCTCTAAAGCTAAAAACACAGCTTCAATGGGCCCTAATAATATACCAGGATGCCTCTTAAAAAGCTTAAATCAGGACTTATCAGGACCATTAGGGTCTCTATTTAACCACAGCCTCTGGTCTGGCTTTGTCCTGATAGAGTAGAGGACAGTAACAGCCATCCCTCTGCATAAAGGGGGACCATCTACTGACCTGAGAAATTACAGACCTATAAGTTTGACTAGTCTTATATGTAAGTCCATCATACCTCTCAACCTGGAAATATCAAAAATCTGGACAAAGGCCCATGAAAAATAGGTACAAATCTATACGCTGATTAACATATTATTTGGATACATAATTATGTAACCCTGCCCACTGCAATGAATTGTGGGATACCAATTTTCAAACGCAAACTGAGCAACAGACAACCAAAATATGCCCCCAGCCCGATCCTGTTGTAAATTAAGTAAATTATCTTTTTTCTTTTGAAATGTGTAGCAATGATGTTCACTGGGAAGGGTGAAGATAATGAGCCTTAGGATCTTGTTTTTGGTGACTTGCAGTATGTGGGTTTTATGATAAAAGTAGGGCATTTAATGGTAGTCAATATTCTAATCTTAGCAAAAAAATATTATAGTTTGCTAGTAGGACCTCCAAAAGCCATTCTCCATAGCCTACTGATTAGTGGCATAGCTTGAGTTTGTGCCGCCCTTCCCCCTCACAAAATCATGGTCAAATGGGACCCCCCCCCCATACACAGCCCTCCCCGGCAGCCATTCCAGTATCCCATTACTTGGCTACTTCTCCCCATTTACCATAAACACTGTAATGTGCATACTGCTTTACTTCTACGATGATTATTTGGATTTCATTTGAAACTTTTATTTTACATTTTATAACACAAACACTAACAGACATCTGCTAAACAAAGCCATATGGTCTCACAGTGAAAATAAACTTAACATTAAAACATCTCTGCCCTTGAAACTTACATTCGTTAAAAGAGCATTGAAACTCGCACTCAAAGAAAATGCATCTGGCCAGTGGTGGATAAAGATTACCTTTGGGCTGTTTTCAAATGATAGGTCCCTTCCACATGAAACATACATGCGTTCTTCGATACATCTTCCTGATTATATTAAATTACATTCCTTGTATGATACAGCACACTTGCTAGAGCGTGTTTTAAATTTATTATTTTGAACATTTTTCCAGTAAGCAATGAAACAAAATGCATTATAAATATTTGGTTTGCAGCCAGTCATTTATTTTATTACTTTATTCTATTTATTATGTGTGTGAGCGCATGTGCATGTGTGCGTGTGTGTTTTGGTAATATTCAGTTGCACTTCTGTGATCCATAATCAAACTATGTCACGAAACAGAAACAGATATACCTCAACAAAACACTTAACATTTCATCATGCATTACTGTCATGCTTCGGATGCGTCATGTCCCTTGGAGGACCTTACTAGGCACAACCAGGGCATGTAGTAATCTCTGAAAAAAAAATACGTTTAGAAAATATTTTTATTTTCAAATTCCAGGATTTGCCCCCACCCCCCATGCATACTTACATTTTGATGCTATAACATTTTTATTGCTTTCTGAATAGTGTGCTTTGGTGGGTCTGGGGGTTATAGTGCATTTTAATTTTTTTCTACATATATTGTTCTACAAATATGTTAATAGAATAGTGCTAATGCGTTAAGGTACTGTATTTTCATCTTTCGATATATTTCATTGTTCTCTCTGTTTTTGTCTATTAAACAGAATAGAACAATTATTTAATATGAATGATCCTCTCTCCTTCTCTCTTTCTTACACACACACACACACACACACACACACACACACACACACACACACACACAGCAACTGCTATGGATTCTGCAGGTATGCACACCTTCCAGTGCAAAGATTTTTGCAGAATGTCCAGATTTTTGTCTCATATTTTTGGGACTGTTCCTCATAAAATTTGTATTTTTCTGGTAAATCACTGAGAATTGAAATTACTAAATAAAGACACACATTTGACTTTCAGACTCCATATCTTTCAGAAAATGCACACCGAAGCAAACCCTGTTGTTCTAGCAACTTTCTAAGTTTATTAGAGCAATATTTAAAGTCTGTTCCTATTTTCTGGACGTTTGTCACCCCATCATTTTAGCCGTTGTCCAGATTTCTTGTTCTAAGAGGTTGAGAGGCATAATCAGGAGAACATGTCATGCAAATAAATTAAATATTTTTAAATCTGGCCCCAATTTTTCTTTCGCAAGTGAATGTCCTGGGTTCCCTAACTGCGGAGAATGGAAAGCTTTTAATGTTTTCTGAACTAAGAAACATTGGAAATCTGATCATGGATAACTCTGAGTATCTGTCCATTAGTAATAGTTCCAAATCCCGTGGCTTGGACAAGGGAAATAAAGGCAATGAAATGAAATGCTGCTCAGGATTACTGTCGCGCGCACACACACGCACACACACACACACACACACACACACACACACACACACACACACACACACACACACACACACACGCACACACGTCACCATTTTAATTTATAAACTGCATCTACTGCTTGAAGAGAGCATGTAAAACAAAGTTCTAAAATTTGCATCACCGTACGTGTAAGATATATTTGGGTACATTAGAGTACTAGTGGTTTAGCTATTCTGAAACATATAGGGTGCACAGAATAGAACCAGCCACGGACTGCTCATTTATAGCCTAATCTCACTTGGAATGTGTTATTATTATAGACGGTATATATAGACAGGATAAATGTTAAGGCACACACTACAGGCTGAGGAACATGCAGCGGAGACAACTCTCATTAAATGGGAATCAACTACCTCATTACTACCTTGGCATAAAATATTATAATCTGTGATAAAACCATATTTATGCTCATATAATTGTGTCAAGGCTAGTCCTTGCAACCATTTACTACTAAAATCAGGAACACAGATAATAATGATGATGGTGGTGATGATAAAGGGCAAAGGTCCATAATCAGGGCACAAATATTGCTTTTATATACTTATAAAATCACTGGAATAGCAGGTTTTGCATTACCGTGCATTTTGAAGGCTGTAAACCCCGAAACTCGTATGTCTGTCATTATTTAGAGAATGCATTCCTTAATGATTCTTAGAATACTATAACATTTAGGAGAAACAAATTATATACCAAACATATAAGGCTAACTCATTCCGTAAAATAACTGAAAGCTGAGAGTTAGGCTGACTGCTGAATGGAGAGCACCACATCCAGCACACGAAGGGATGTATAAGTGTTTCCACTTTTAAAACTGTAACCCAGCACCAGGAGTAGAAATCGGCATTAGTAAAGAAAATGGTTTGGCAAAGTGATCCTGCCCTCCTGCCTTTATAATCAGAAAATCAGTAACTGTTGTTCCAGTAAAAAGTGCAAGAATCCATGTAAGTTTTAGCGTGCCTGGGATACAAAACCTTAAAGGAAGTTTTTAGTACTAAAGTGATGTTCGGAAATCTGATTCAGCAGTCTTGGTACATATTCAGTAGTGAAAAAAATTAATTTTTAGAAGCACAATATATTTACACACATTTTACATTTTGTAAAAAAAAAAAAAAAATAAAAAAAAAAAAATAGGAAATTTATATAATTGAATCAGGTATTTGAACATGGCCAGTTATTCATCATATGATAGGTCACACACATGCTTATAATGATACACTTACAGCTCGCAACAATCACAAATACATCCCCGGAACAGCAGCTACTATTCTCTCCCTTGCAGCAGCTAATCCACCCATTTCCCCACTATTATCTCCCTCACAGCAGCTTCTCTTCCAACCAACCATTTCCCTCACAAATACGTCCCTGGAGCAGCAGCTGGAAATGCTTGCACGTCTTGCATTCCAACAGGCTGGCAGGCTATTCACGGAGCTGACGTCATCGCACACATGATAACGTCAGGTCAAGGCCAATAATTTAAAAACAGAGCCGGGAAAATCAGAAATTGAGGGGTGCCACTCTGGAATCGTGGCACCCCATTATTTGGACCTCAAAACTGGTAAAATACAAAAAAATTGGTACGGTTGAGAGGTATGAAGGCCATGGAAAAAATAATCATGGACCTGATAAATAATGACATGAGGGTAAAACAGTACATATTGCCTACCTCGACCTGGCCAAGACATTTGACACAATTCCCCACTCAGATATTATAAATAAACTCACAAAATTGGGCATAAATCCATATGTCACCAGATGGCTAACCAACAGGTCAGAAGCACATGTTGTTAATGTTGGTGAGTCCAGAGCCAGTGAGAGACTAGTTACTAGTGGTGTGCCATATGGCTCAGTACTGGGGCCACTCCTGCTCAGAATATACTTCTCTAAAGTCAAGACAAATGTGGAAGGACTCTGGATGACAAAGTGTGCCAATGACTGCAAGCTGGGGGCAATCATTGAATCTTCCAGTGATGTAGATATCATTCAGGAGGGGCTAGATTAGACAAATGATTGGTGTCAGAACCATGGCCTAAAACTAAATGCAAAAAATACATTATCATACCTGTGGGGAAGTCAAATACCCTGCAAATTACATCATCAATAACACACCCCTTAGAATAGACTCAGAGGTGAGAGACCTAAGTACACAGATAGATAGTAGCCTGAACTTAATATAAGGCTGACTTGTTCCAGCACAGTCTTGCCACATAAGAAGTGAGAGGGCTCATCATCTGCAAAAAAAAACCTTTTCTAAAGTTTGCTAAAAACAGTTTCACCAAATTTACTTTGGCGTATTGGCAATAAGAGAATTCGTTTTTGAGCTATCAACAAGATTCCCGTATACTCTTATAAATGCTAAGAATACCAATAGCATTTGGAAAATCACAGCTAGGGTAATTGTAGTGCCTGTATTAAAGCAGCCAGGCTAGTTTTGGTGACTCATGATAATGCTTTGCAGGAGGGAGGCATTGTACGTTATTTTTTTTTATTCTGTTTTTCAGCCATTTCCAACCTACCCCTCAACTATCAGTGACCATTTGTCCCTATCCTTCTTGTCATCCTGCTGGCAAGAGCAGCCTATAACAGCCTATGGAGCAGTCTACCCCCATAAGAACTGTCATAGTAGAGACCTTGTAACATAACCTAAAGCTGGCAGTGAAGAATAACAGCTGACCACAACAAGGCCATGATCACAGGCATGGTCAGGAGTTTTATTATGCTGTTCCCCTCTCCTCCTGGTGGTCAATCAGCAATGTCTGAAATGCTGGACTCTTACCTCATGCTCATGCACACCCTTCTGTCAGTGATGTTCTTCAGACTGCCTGCATTTTCTTCCATTTTCTATAATGTAGGAACCTCCTTAGTCCCCATCAGATGGAACTCCAGCAGTACAGCCTAATCACCATCCTTCCTTCAGAATAGGTGAGCTAACATGAGCCACTCACTTCCAGCTTCCAAAGGTTAGTCCACTTCTCAGGTCACTGCTTGAACCCTAGTTACTGTGGCTGCATTCAGGAATCCATCTCTCTGCATCACACATACATGACTCAGTATGTAATAGAAAAGGGTTTCTGAGCAGTAAAGTGCCTTTATGATCATAATATTCTTTTATCCTGCACTCACCAGGTGTTGCTGAATGGATATTGCAGCAAATGACAATGGAGCAGGTCAAATGGGATTGCTGAGGAGCCTGCATGTCCAGCACTTGCTCTTGTGTAACAGTAGCCAGTGCATGACCAGTACTGGCCCTGTGTAACTGTATTCAGTACAGCAGCAGAACTGGCCCATTTGTAACAGAATTCCACGCAGGACCACTACTAGCCCATGTGCAATTGTCTCCCTTGCAAGAGCAGTCCTAGCCTATGTGTAACTTTACCCCATGCAGGACCAGTACTTGGTTATGTATAAGAGAATCCCATGCAGGACCAGTACTGGCTTGTGTGTAACAGTATCCCCATTCATGACTAGTACTGGCCTGTGTGTAGCAGAATCCCATGAAGGACACATGGAGGGAAGACTTCTAACTTTTCAGTGGGAGTGGTAAGCACTAGGTAGCCTATCTACAGCAAGAGTGGTTTCTGGCCCAGAAATTGTAGTTTATTGGCCGTTTGGGCAGTTTTTCCATCTCTTTCAACCTTCTGGTTTAAAAGCCCACATTTGCACTTGTTTCCCATAACTAGTCTAGTCCAGATACAGATTTGCTGAATCCAGGACTGCTTGTAAGCTTCTGAGCCCCCTCAAGCCTTTCTGTGTTGGAGAGAAACATTCGAGCTTATCAGTGGGAGTGGTAAGCACTAGGTGGCCTATCTACCACAAGAGTGGTTTCTGGCCCAGAAATTGTAGTTTATTGGCCGTTTGGGCAGTTTTTCCATCTCTTTCAACTTTCTGGTTTAAAAGCCCATGTTTGCGCTTGTTTCCCACCTTTCCTGTAACTAGTCTAGTCCAGATACAGATTTGCTGTATCCAGGACTGTTTGTAAGGTTCTGAGCCCCCCAAGCCTGTCTTTGTTGGAGGGAAGCATTCTAGCTTATCAGTGGGAGTGGTAAGCGCTAGGTAGCCTATCTACCACAAGATTTAAGTACAGATTCTTAGTTTTAGCACTTGAATTTGGTTATTCGTGTTCAGCACTTGTTCAGAACTTGTTGATAGCACTAAATAAGCTGCAAATTACTACAGCACTCAACCTTCCTCTTTAACTAGAAGAAAATAGTTTTTGTACTTACTTTCCTCACTTGCTTAGAGAAAATCAGCTCTTATACTCACTTTCCTCACTTGTCTAGAGGAAAGTAGTTTTTTATTCAGGCATGCCCAAGGGTCAGCTCCCAGTGTTCTCTTCTGTCTATCTGAGGAATCTCGGCATCTTGGGGCAATGTAGAAATTGCCTCATTTACACAGACAACCCTCTCCTCCTACCACCCAACACCACAACCTGTGAGAGATGCACTTATCTAGCCAAACTGGAGGTAAAGCTCTCTCCAACCAAGACTGAACTTGACAATCAAGAGGAGAAGGTAAACACTTGCACCATACCACACTCATTACATAGTCCCACTAAACCTACACCACCAAAATCCACACATAGAAACACAAAAACATTCGTGGAGGCTCTCAATAATAATCTGCTCAAACAACAGAGACCTCCAAAGCAGAAACGCAAGCAACCTCCACCCCCCAACACAACTTAAATGACACATAGCCCACAGACTCAGTGTGCCAATAAACCACAGCCCATAAGGCAAAACAACGTACCGAACACACTAGCCATAGGTGACTCTATAGTCAGGCAAACTGATGTCCCACTCACCAGGCTAAACAAGGAGAAGGTTACTGTCAGCTGCCTGTCTGGTGCCAGGATCCGCCACATAACTCACGCACTCAGGTCACTCCACAACAAGTACAAATATGACTCTGTCCATGTTGGTGTGAACGACCTGAGATGTACCTCTCTAGACTACATGAAAAGAGACATGGAAGAGCTCTCCGATCTTTTAGCTCAGGCAGGTATGACCCTAGCCCTGAGTAGCATCCTGCCATCACCCATAATAATACCACAGTACAAGGACAAAATGATTGACTTCAACTATTGGCTAAGCTTCTGATGTCATTCTAAGGGGATCCAGTATCTGTCTGCCTGGGACGACATGGTCGACAGACTACGATGCTTTGCCAGAGATGGCCTGTACCTGTCACCCCTGGGATTCCAGATACTGGCTAAGGATCTTGCTGCCCCTATAGTGCCTTTTTAGGCAAGGTTCAAATGACAAATTCACCACTATAACAGGAACAGGCAAGCAAAAACTGATGGTAATGCTACTCAATGCTAGAAGTCTAAATCTCAAAATGCACTCACTCGAGGCACTCCTTAAAATGAAGATCATCGATATGATATCTGTGCAGTGACTGAGACCTGGTTCAAGGCTCTAGAGATCACCGCTGCATTACCAGGCTATAACTCATACCACACTTTTCGGCCATCTCACCCAGACCAAAACACCAAAGGCAGAGGTGTGTCCATATTCATTAAGGATATCCACACCTCCAGGCTAGTAGCACAGCATAATCCATCCAAGGTTATCCAAGTGCAACTAACTCTGGGCAAAACTGCAATCCAAATTGTAGCTTGCTACAGATCCCCCACCATGCCCCAGGATTCCCACTCCTCTTTTCTTGATATACTGGAAAATATTAGGGTTCAACCAAACACCCTAATAATGGGCAATTTCAACCACCCCACCATTAACTGGGAAATCTATTCATGTACCAACTCCTTCGCTCAATGCTTTCTGGAATTCATAAATTCCAATGCCCTGGATCACCGTATTCACACCCCCACCAGGGGCAATAAATCCTAGACCTAGTCATTATTAACATGAGTGACCGGTGTTCCACACCTGAAGTCAACTCCTTGTTGGTCAGATCCGACCATAAGGAAATCACCCTAGATATCCGCATCCCACCCCCACCCACCATTAAGGAAACCACGGTAAAAAATTTCTCCAAAGCCAACTTCATGCTTCTTAAGACAGAAGTGGTGAACTTCATAACACCCATGCAGATGGACAAATACAGTTACGATTGCTGAATCCTACACAAATGCACTTTATAAGCACTTACACGAGTGCATGGATCGTGCTATCCCACACAGAACCAAGATGCTATCCTCCAAAAAAAGGAAGCTAATCTGGTGGTTCCCTGTCATAAACAAACTCTACAACAGAAGGAAGAAACTGTTGCAAAAGAGAGTAACATCCCATGAGTGGAGGACCTCTCTGGTCAGCCTCAGTAAGAAGCTGAGATTCCTTATAAGATCCTCCAAAGCTAGCTATGAAAACAAAATCACCACTGATTCTAAGGGCAACCACAAAGCATTCTATAGCTATGTCAAGGATCTCAATGGCGACACCCAGATCTGCTCTGAGTTACAGCACAATGGCACGAAAATTCCAGAACCAACTGAAATTGCCAACATCCTGGCAGATAGGTTCAGTGTTAACTTTACCCCCCTCTCACCCCCTAAAGGGCCCATATCTGTATAGGAAGAATGCAGAGTCCCTGTAATCACATCTATGCAGGTAAAATCTGCACTTTCTAAAACAAAAACACAGCATCCATGGGACCGGTCAACATCCCAAGCTGCATTTTACACGAACTTCAGAATGAACTGGTTCCCCACCTAAACACCATGTTCAATCATAGTCTCATGTCAGGATTTGTTCCCACTAAATGGTGCACAGCAACAGTTATCCCACTCCACAAAGGGGGAGCCACCAATGATCCTGGGAACTATCACCCTATTAGCCTGACGAGCCTGGTCTGCAAGGCCATGGAACGTATCATCATGGAACTCATAAACAAAGACATTGGTAACCTCCAAACTCTGGACCCCACCCAGTTCGGGTTTTTGAAAGGCAGATCATGCCTTCTGAACCTGATCGACTTCTTTGAGGCAGTCACCAAAGCCGTAGACGAGGGTAAGGTGGTTCACACAGCCTATCTTGACCTCGCCAAGGCTTTCGACACCATCCCCCATTCTGGAATTATAGCTAAACTTGCTAAACTAGGTATAAATCCCTACGTTACAAGACGGGTTGCCAACTGGCTCACTGACAGAACCCACACTGTAAAAGTTGCAGACTCCAAATCTGACTTCAAACTAGTGACAAGTGGAGTACCACAGTGTTCAGTCCTGGGACCTCTCCTGTTTGGTATCTACTTCTCTGAAGTACAGGCTAACACAGAAGGCCTCTGGCTAATTAAGTTTGCAGATGACTGCAAACTAGGAGCCATAGTCGAGTCCCCAAATGATGTGGACATCCTACAGAAGGGCCTCACTGAGACAGATGCCTGGTGTCAGAGGCATGGCCTCAAGCTCAATGCCAAAAAGTGCATTGTCATCCACTTTGATAAAAACTCTGTACCCATGAACTACCACATAAATGGCAATCTACGTAACGCCGAATGTGTGATAAGAGACCTTGGGACCCAGGTGGACAGTAGTCTCTTCTTTGATAATCACATCGCCACAGTAGTCAGGAAATCCTTTTATGTGGCACACCTCATCATAAAAGGGTTCTCATCCAGGAAAAAAGAGGTCATTGTTCCCCTCTACTCGTCACTCATTAGACCCATTATAGAGTACAATGCCCCTTTTGGAATGTACCTCTCAAGACATCTGCAGCAGCTGGAAAGGCCACAGAAGTACCTCACAAAGAGGATTACTGGCCTCAAGCAGATCCCCTACACTGACCATCTCAAAAAACTCCAGCTTTACTCTGTAGCATATCACCTACTCCGAGGAGATCTCTGCCTAACATATAAAGCTATGTTAAACCCAGAGCTGTTGGACATGCTACACCTAAAGAAATCCCAATCCCTCCAAGCTACATGCTCTAGCGACCAAAACCTTGTCACCACAATAAACAGGACATGCTGAAGGGGTAGATTCCTGTCCCAGAGACTTCCTATACTTTGGAACAAGTTACCCATCTATGTCAAGCAAAGTTCCTCATTAGCACTCTTCAAGAAAAATCTTGACGAGTGGATGGGAAATAGGAAATACACCCCGGGGATCACTTCTGTGGCTCTGCTAGACAGGGGCACAGGAAATTAACTTTCTTGGGTGGCGTAAGCCAGGGAACCTTGTTGGCTAGGCTTACTTAGACCCTTGGGCCGATAGCCTAGCACCTACATATGAACCTATGTATAACAGAATCCCATGCAGGACCAGTACTGGGCTATAAGTCACAAAATCCCATTCATGACTAGTACTGACCTGTGTGTAGCATAATCCCATGAAGGACATGTACAGGCCTATGTATAACAGAATCCCATGCAAGACCAGTATTGGGCTATGTGCCACAAAATCTCATTCATGGCCAGTACTGACCTTTGTGTGACAAAGTTCCATGCAGGCCCAGTACTGGATTTTATGTAGCAAAATTCCATGCAGGACAAGTACAGGCCTATGTGTAACTGTATCCCATGCATGACCACTACTGGCCCATATGTAATTCTATCCCATGCAGGACCAGTGCTGGCCTATGTGTAACAGAATCCCATGCAGGACCAGTACTGTCTCATGTGCATCTGCATTCCATGCTGGACCAGTACAAGCCTTTATATAATAGTATCCCATGCAGGGCCAGTACCGTCTCATGTGCATCTGTATTCCATGGGGGACCACTACAAGCCTTTGTACAACAGTATCCCATGCAGGACCAGCACTGCCAATGTGTATCTGTTTTCCATGCTGGACCAGTACAACCCTTTGTATAACAGTATCCCATGCAGGACCAGCACTGGTCCATGTGTATCTGTATTCCCATGCTAGGCCAGTACAAGCCTTTGTATAGCTGTATCCCATGCAGGACCAGTACTGTCCCATTTGCATCTGTATTCCATGCTAGACCAGTACATGCCTTTGTATAACAGTATCCCATGCAGGACCAGTACTGGCCCATGTGCAACTCTAGCCCATGCAGGACCAGTACTGGCCTATGTGTAACAAAATCCCATTCGGGTCTAGTACTGGCCTATGTGTATCTGTATTCCATGCTGGACCAGTACAAGCCTTTGTATAACAGCCATGCAGGACCAGTGCTGGCCTATGTGTAACTGTATCCCATACACGACCAATACTGGCCCATGTGTAACTCTATCCCATGCAGGAGCAGTACTGGCCCAAGTGTAACAGAATCCCATGCAGGATCAGTACTGGCCCATGTGTAACTGTATCATAAGCAGGACCAGTACTGGCCCATGTGTAACTGTATTGAAAGCAGGACCAGTACTGGCCTTTGCCTAAGAGAATCCCATGCTGCATTATTCTATGGTAAAATAAGATAGTTGAGTATGAATCACATGCATCCATTAAGAATGTCTTCTATATGTACTCTGTAGTCTAAAGGAATGCCTGCTAATAGTCCTGCATGGAGCCTGTACATGTGTTATTTTTGTTGTGTTCTGTTTTTTTTTTAATTTTTTTATCTTCAATAGTATGAGGCCAAGTACTTCCGCGGTGGTGCAGCGGTAGCGTTGTTGCCTCACAGCAAGAGGTTCTCCTGTTCGATTCTCAGCATGGGTTGGGAGTGCCTTCTGTGTAGAGTCTGCATGTCCTCCCCGCGGTCTTGTGGGCATTCGAAAGACATGCATTGAATGGGCGTGCCTTCGTTGAAGGTTGGGCATCGGGCTGGCAGCTCGACACCATAAAAGCCAACTGCCAAGCATTAGCGGACCGGAGTTCCGCTGTGGCGACCCCTAACCAGGAAAAAGCTGAAAGACAAACAACAGTATGAGGCCAAGACTCCATTAACATTTGCAGGATTTATGCATGTGTATGTATTCTGGACCTGCTGTCAAGACCTGATGACCTTCAGTCCTAATGGTAAGACAGCACAATGAAGCTGTCATCAAGTGCTGAGTGACAGGGCATGACTCAGTTATGTGGCTGCCTGTGTATAGTTCATATGCTAACATTTCTCTGTCAGAAGTGCCATATTATACATATGCCATCATAAGAGGCTCCTGTTGACCTGCTACATATCTGTGATTTGGCCCATACTAGCCTTAATGTGCATCATAGTGCAAATAATGTTCAGTTGCATGTATGAACCTCAGTGTCACTATCATGTTTGATTGTGCTACATCGATCTGCTCCTCTGTCACTGACACCTGTCCTCTGATGTTGCACTGAAGTCTTTATTTGACTAGTTTAGAGATTTATGCTGTGTCCCTTTATCAATTACATCATGAACTTGTAGGAAATCCCAAGACTAGGCATAACACTCCTTGCAGGAGTGGCGTTTGGTCAACTGGTGCCCTAGGCAAAAGAGTTCCACAGCATCCCCCAGCACACCACTCAGTGGCCCCATCTTGGTCTACTTACAGCCAATGAATACTGGGAAAGTGCCCCTGCTAGAGCTGCGCCCTAGGCGGCCGCCTAGTTGGCCTATGCCTAAGGCAGGCTATGTTTATGTGTTACATTCATGTCACTGCACACTTTATTACTATAGCAGGCACTGCAGTGTTACTTCCATGGCTCATGTTGAAGAAATGCTCTGTGTGTTGCAGATGATGTTGCTCCTTTGCATCCCTTTAATAATCTTGACCCTGGTTTTAAAACCACTGCTATACAGAAAAGTCCAGTTTCAGCTACAAAACAAAGGCTATGCTAGTCATTAATAACTACCCAAAAGGCTTTGTAATTGGGCTGAGAACTCCTTTGTAGCAAATGGCATTGGAGAACATTAGTGAAAAATCTCAGAATGTTTCATTTTGTTTCAGAGACATGCTGTACTTTTACTGATTTTTGCTTTCTGCAGAAACACTTATTAATAAAACAGAAATGACAGTCATAATACCTTAGGGGTTTTACTGGCAATAACTGGACACCTGAGTTATAGTCTCTATATTATGATACGGATATTCAAAAGCTTCAGACTTGAATGTATAAGGCCATATATACGTGGGATGCTGGCTTAATGCATAATCCTCCTTGAAATGAAACTTGGCAATTTATTTCATCAATAAGCTTCAAAAGTCAATAAAACTTCAAAATACCAATTTATGTTTACTTAATAAAATGATCATTGCTCACAACCACAGTATTACATTCCAAGAAGTATGTTTCCTTGTAAAATCTTTTTTCTAACAGCTGAAATCATCTCTCTATAGGACTATGCCCATAACACTGCACAATATTTCTCACCTTTTCACAGTTAACACTGTGGAGTCTTAACTCCCCACTTCCTTAATATTAACCAGACAACACAGAAAGGTAAACTACAGTTCAGAAAAAAGTGACAATCTGCAATGTTTCCCCAGCCCAGCACAGAACATCTTTCATGCTAGGTAATACTGTGTTTCTACTTGACACCGAGTGTTTTTCTACTGGGGCTTGGTATTTTCTTGTTTTGTCCCTGTACTTTGCTTCCAGATTGGACTATCATTTTTCTTTCAGTTACAGTCTTTCCAGTATTTTCTTTTGCAGATAGCAATGTCTGATCAGCTCTAATTTTGCAGGCAGCATTCAGCTGCATAGCATTCTGTTCCATGCCCATCTTATTGATAAGCTGTAGGTACTGTACTGCAAAAGGGAACATGGAGGGCATGTTTGTTCAGTTGTGTTCCAAGATGAGAATATAACTTGAATCAAAAACTATGAAAAAAATGAAAACTGCACTGTTGCATACAGTGTAAAACAATATATATATTCTATATCCTGAAATGTGAGCAAGAGCTTGATTTAATTTCAAGTGTTTTGTATTACCAAACCCATGACTAGGAAGGACCCCATTCCTAAGTCGTGGTACAATTAGAGTCCATGCAATCAGTATTGTTTCAGTCTTTGATGTTTGCCAGGAGTACTCTTCTCAGTACTTGCAATGTACCCAGAATTGCCTCCTTCTGCAGTTCATACAAGATTATATGTAATGGTTGCATATTTAAGTATGCCTGTATTTTTTTTCTAAGTTAAGTATGCCTGTATTTGTTTTCTAAGTTAAGTATGCCTGTATTTGTTTTCTAAGTTAAGTATGACTGTATTTTTTTTCTAAGTTAAGTATGCCTGTATTTGTTTTCTAAGTTAAGTATGCCTGTATTTTTTTCTAAGTTAAGTATGCCTGTATTTGTTTTCTAAGTTAAGTATGACTGTATTGTTTTCTAAGTTAAGTATGCCTGTATTTGTTTTCTAAGTTAAGTATGCCTGTATTTTTTTCTAAGTTAAGTATGCCTGTATTTGTTTTCTAAGTTAAGTATGACTGTATTGTTTTCTAAGTTAAGTATGCCTGTATTTGTTTTCTAAGTTAAGTATGACTGTATTGTTTTCTAAGTTAAGTATGCCTGTATTTGTTTTCTAAGTTAAGTATGCCTGTATTTTTTTCTAAGTTAAGTATGCCTGTATTTGTTTTCTAAGTTAAGTATGCCTGTATTTGTTTTCTAAGTTAAGTATGCCTGTATTTGTTTTCTAAGTTAAGTATGCCTGTATTTGTTTTCTAAGTTAAGTATGCCTGTATTTGTTTCTAAGTTAAGTATGCCTGTATTTGTTTCTAAGTTAAGTATGCCTGTATTTGTTTTCTAAGTTAAGTATGCCTGTATTTGTTTTCTAAGTTAAGTATGCCTGTATTTGTTTTCTAAGTTAAGTATGCCTGTATTTGTTTTCTAAGTTAAGTATGCCTGTATTTGTTTTCTAAGTTAAGTATGCCTGTATTTTTTTCTAAGTTAAGTATGCCTGTATTTGTTTTCTAAGTTAAGTATGCCTGTATTTGTTTTCTAAGTTAAGTATGCCTGTATTTGTTTTCTAAGTTAAGTATGCCTGTATTTGTTTTCTAAGTTAAGTATGCCTGTATTTGTTTTCTAAGTTAAGTATGCCTGTATTTGTTTTCTAAGTTAAGTACGACTGTATTTGTTTTCTAAGTTAAGTATGCCTGTATTTGTTTTCTAAGTTAAGTATGCCTGTATTTGTTTTCTAAGTTAAGTATGCCTGTATTTGTTTTCTAAGTTAAGTATGCCTGTATTTGTTTTCTAAGTTAAGTATGCCTGTATTTGTTTTCTAAGTTAAGTATGCCTGTATTTGTTTTCTAAGTTAAGTACGACTGTATTTGTTTTCTAAGTTAAGTATGCCTGTATTTTTTTCTAAGTTAAGTATGCCTGTATTTGTTTTCTAAGTTAAGTATGCCTGTATTTGTTTTCTAAGTTAAGTATGCCTGTATTTTTTTCTAAGTTAAGTATGCCTGTATTTGTTTTCTAAGTTAAGTATGTCTGTATTTGTTTTCTAAGTTAAGTATGACTGTATTTTTTTCTAAGTTAAGTATGACTGTATTTTTTCCAAGTTAAGTATGCCTGTATTTTTTTCTAAGTTAAGTATGCCTGTATTTGTTTTCTAAGTTAAGTATGCCTGTATTTGTTTTCTAAGTTAAGTACGACTGTATTTTTTTCCAAGTTATGTTGCTACTACTAGTAGTGCTGGAACTATCTGGGCATTGTTCTTCCACATTGCTCTCATTTCTGCTTACAAATCCTGGTATTTGATAACTTTGTGTCTCTCTGTATATAAAGACACTGTAATCACTGGGTGTAGCAATTTCAATGATCAAAGCTACGTTTGAATTTTTTCATGGACTATTTTTTTGCATTAATTTTTTTGAACCGTTGGTAACGGGTGATCACGTGATAGAAACTTCATCATTCTCTACAATGCTTTGTGGTTCATTTTTCCAGTGCTTCTCGACTACTTCTATATTGTAATGCTTGCACAATACCCATTGCAATAGTCTTCACACATCTGCATACAGAACCTCTGCAATGAGTGTATTACACACAGCAAAGAGATGTGCGACTTTTTCAAGTCATTTTACAGAACCTGCATTTTTCTGTTTCTCTCACTTTTTTAATGGACTTTTTAAATCAACACGTATGTAGTCCACTATTCTGGGTTACTTTTATTAACTTTTCCTCTTCTGGTTTCAATTCACCTCTCCTAAACCATTCCAGCATGAAATCTATTCCTGACGATGTCTGTACTTGGCAATACAGGGGATTTTGCAATTTTCTTTCCTTTTCATCTGAGACTTTTCCTCGTGTTCTTTCTTTTGTTTTTGGCACTTTCAGTTGCTAACTGATTTTTGTCTATTTCTGTATTGATTTCCATCCCCACTTTATTCTGAAATGCTTCTACTAAACTAAGCAAAGGTGTCATCTTAGGCTTCTCTTCAAGCTTTAAAATGTTCAATATGTTTGGATCTGATGAGGCAGCAGATAGATATGTGGTCTCACAATTCCAGATCTATACATGTAGTCAATTTTAAGGATGCCCATGACTCCTTTAGAGCAGGGAGTATTTAGTTTTATTATACTATTTTTGTATATGATTTGATAAGTAAGAATATGTTTTTGTTTTCATGTTCAATTGATTCAATACTTTTTAGGGCTATTCAGTCATAACAAAGATGTAAGTTACAACTGGAAAGGCAAATTGATTTATAGCTTGGACATTATTCCTGGATATCAAGGCTGTTTTCAATATTAGCTTTAGTTTTCTGAAGAGTTTAGTACTGAACTTTATTCTCATTTGTTCATGTTTTACAGCAGACCTTCATCAATTCCCAAATATTTATACCCCCCCCCCCCCATGTTCCATTGTATCACATCCCTGTCCTGGGATGATACTTTCTTTTTTTTCCAATATCTTTATTTGGATTTCCATGAAGAAATAACAGAACTTCTTCAATATGTGACAAATGACAATCTTAGTACATAGAGAATGCTTTGTTTCTAACACAATGAAGAATTAACAGAATAAAGAAAATAATAACATAACAACTATGTACATCAAGTGATAAGTGCCATAAAATGAATTCAGTTAGTACAATGACAATAGTACATAATACTATGGTCTCATAGATAAAAGAATGAAAGAAAAAAAAACAAGACCTGAATAATAAATCTCTTTGTGAACACAGCTTAATATGTAGATGTGGCTAGTCGAAATTATTGGAGTATGTGCTCAAAAAGTATTAACACTCCCATTAAAATTGTACCACTGGATGGTGAGATAGTGTTTTAAGAGACCATAAGCACCATTTTTGTCATACAGGTTTAAATATAAGAAAAATGATACATTGCACTCTGCTCTTCCTGCTACCAACCCGTGCCTAACCACACTCCAAAAAAGCCAGGAAGAGAATAAACTAACAGTGTATAAAGAACCATATAAGAAAATCACTTTATATTCTTGCATCCATGTGTGTTCTTCATTTTTGAACATATTTACCCTGAAATTCAATATAAAACATTTTTAGCAGATTGAAAATAGCATAACTATTCCAAAAACACTGAGAAAACAAATCACGTAGCTCCCCTTTTGAAGTGTTAACTTGTATACAGAAAAAGCATCAGGGATACTTATTGGACAAGTATTTAAATTCGAACAGGTTGACTATAAACAAATACACACATCATTTTAGTAGAACAGATAACATTTAACTTGTCGGTTTATTTTTCTTTATTTGAATGATAAAATCAGTAGCAGTATGTTATCAATGATAAAGACATATGCAGTTTGAAAGCAAGGACCAGCTTTAATGCTTTCATTCTCAGAGAAAAGAACTCTGAGACATGTGAATACTTTGCAGGTACTACAATATGGCAAAATGGCAGGAAGTGTATTGCATAAACTCTGACAAGTATATATAGGACTCAAGAGACCTCCCGACCATTAATAATGATTATGTCAACACAGACAAAACTCCAGTACAAAGTACATATGCAATTATACCCACTATTTGTCATGAAGGTACAATTATTTAGTTGGCAAATCTTGGAAATCAGCATTTACAATATATCCACTGATATTCAGTGTATGGTCATCACATAATGATGATAATAGACTGATTTTCTTTAAGACCAACTTAGTGCTAACGTTCACATGGAAAGAAAAATAGCTCCGATACATTACAGCACTTTCACAGGGACCCCCTATAAATGATAGATGAATGTGCACTGTAGAAACACTGTTATAATATATAAACAGAGCCCAGGCGACCAACATGGTCAATTAAAGTGTAAAGCCAGCAGAGGTAATATTGAAATACAAAGCACATTACATATAACATTTTGTCCCAGACTTACAGTAGTTTGGTTCTACTGATATTCAATATGCGAATGTTAAACAATGCTATTAACAGGCGGACTTCATTCAAGACCAACTTTAATATAGAGAAAATAGCTCCGGGACATGAGAATGCTTTCACAGAGACGGCCCTATGAAAAATGGAAGAAAGTGTACTGTAAAAACAGTGTCTTATATAGACAGAGCCGAGTGTAAAACTAGTGCAGATAATATCGAAATACAAAACACATTGCATATATTATTTTGTTACAAGCTTACAGTTGTTTGGTTAACACAGTTTGGTTTTCACCATTACCAGTATATCTGTTAGTATTTGTACTTGATCTTCTTATAATGGTTCAACAGTCAAACTTCATTCAGGTATTTTGTTGAAAGCATTTATAAAGGCTTGTTTTACATCTTTAAGTGACTCCACAGAGTATTTATTTCCCTTCTCCTGGAACACCAAAGTAGAGGGGTATCTTATTTGAAACTTGATCCCCCTTGCAATCAAAAATGCACAAAATGGTTCCCGTTCCATTTTAGTGCTGTTTTCACTTTGGCAGCTGATACAATTTTAAAGGCA
This sequence comes from Protopterus annectens, assembly GCF_019279795.1. Lineage (NCBI taxonomy): Eukaryota > Metazoa > Chordata > Ceratodontiformes > Protopteridae > Protopterus > Protopterus annectens. The sequence continues at coordinate 748,060,941 of NC_056747.1, read as the reverse complement.
TCTTGGTAATTTAAGACCTCCATGTATACCTGTCTTGGTTTATCTTCTGACCATGATGTTCTTAATGCATGCTGTCTCTCTCAGTAATGATCTTGCCAGATTTGGCCTGGCCTTCCATGAGGCAGCCAATAATTTGGGGTAAAATTTCGGTTAGTTTTGACTGTTCATATTTTTTTCGTATTCCTCAAGCCAAAATATTGTTTCTTCTGCTTCTTGCATCTAGGTCTAGGATTTTTTGTTGCAGTTCCTGAATAGTTTTAGTGTCAGATTCTGAGGTTTCTAATATCTAATTGATTTTTATTTCATTTTCTAAGTTTTAGCTTCCATATTTTTCTAATCTGTCTGCTACATGGTTCATTGTGTTATCAAAAATTTGTAGTCAGTTTGATAATTGTTGAATCACTGATTGTAATGGTTGTAGCACTGTTCTGAAGTCTTCCAAGTCCGGGAAATGTTCCACTTTTGGTTTACTTATGCCCTTTTGGCCTTCTGGTTGTCTGGTAGTTCTCGTTCATTTGGAAATAATTTCTTTTTCTGGAGTGGATGTAGCTGAAAATTTAGATTTAAATATTTGTAAGTCCATGGTATCAGTCTCATTTGCCATCCTGATAGCCTCCTTAGTAATGTATGGCTCCTTGATTTTGCGGACCATTGCATCTGAGTTTTGCCTGGGAAGTCACCCACACCTTGGAGGTGAGTGTCTACATGGTCATCTGTTTGTTGTTTTATTTTTTTCTTCACCATTTTTGAAGCCTTCTGGTCATTGAGTTATTTAGCTAACCTTTAAAGTCATTTTGGAGCTTAGTTGACTGTGTTTGGACTGATTTAATTGTGTCCCTGACATTTTCCTGAGATCCTTGCTGACATGATGTTCAAGTATAGCCACCATCTTAACTCTTGGGATGATACTTTCTTAATGCCACAGATTTTCTATTTTACATGCTGCTTTTGCACATTTATCAAAAACAAATGTTATTCTTCTATCATCTGAAAAAAGTTTTAAACCATTTGTGGTTGTGTTTTGGCTCCTTATGTGATGAATTATACCATTTTAAATTATCCAGAAAAAGTAGCAGCTTAACAGTATATGATTTAAAATGTCTTCATCACTTGGTGTAAATGTTACCTTCATTGCACATCCTAAGACAAGAAGACAGCAGGGAGTTGCTGCACATTCTTGTGGCTCTAAAGGTGTTACAGAATTCTTGGAACTAACTGATCTCCTTTAAGTTGATGCATAATATTATAGTAACAAATGTACCTAACCTCATATGCTCTCTTTTTTAGTTTTCATTTCTCTTTTCTTTATATTTTCTCTCATTTCTTAGATCTATGTACCTTCTGTTCCCTTTTCTTAGTCTCATTCATCTGTCCAGAAGTTGCCTTCACTGCTTGTCTCAGCTTTACCACTCACTTGCGAAGGAGTTCTCATAGCAATCATCCTAAATTATTGTTAGTCTCTGGACCTGCTTGTGCTACATCCTTTTGAAACATTTTTTTCATCTTTATTCATGTTTGGCTGCAACCCTTGTGAACATTTACTGCTCTTAATTCTTGAAAAATCATGAGAATGACTCTGTTCCAGTTTTCCAAGCTGAAATCCACAGGATTCATTCCAATACAATTCCCACATTCAGTTTACTAGCTCCAACCAAAGTGCCATTACCCAGACCCTCCTGGTCTTACTAATAGTTGATAACGTAGCCATAGCTTTTGATAGAGACAGCTATAATTTCCTCGTACTTAACATTCTTGCTTCTGGGTTGTTTTCTTTGACTTCAGACTGACTGCATAAAAGATTACAGCACATCTACTCCTATCCCTATGAAGACTGGTGTAGTAAAAATTCAGCTTTGTGACTAGTTCTGTTCTCAACATTCCTGTGTAGCTTTGTGGACAATTCATTGGCTATTTGCATATATGTAGATAATATTAGGCTGGACTGCAAAACAATGGGATAGCAATACATACAACCAGTGCTGAAAATGATCCACTACTTTAACAAATGACAGCAAAGAGCAATGAAGGCCATAGCAAATACACTGTAATAAACATCTCCAACTGTACATCAAAGGCACTGTGATGCAAGCTTGTCAAATTCTGTAATAAACAATGACCCTCCAAAAAAAAAAAAAATCAGTAGAATGCCCACCACTATACCAAAATGTACATACACAGCACCTTGAAGGACTGAAAGTACCTGAGTAATTGCAGAAATATTTCACAGTACAAATTATGGAAATATGTCAACAAAAAATGCACACTGCAATTCCAACTGCAGTCCTGTGCAATGAAGACTAGAGAGATGTTACATATAGTTACCAACTAAAACATATAAAATTCAATGCATAAGATAAGCACAGAAAACAGTTACTAGTTCTCAGAACTGAAATATAGATGTGAGTTTGTCATAAACCACAGGCAGAGGAATCCAATCTTAAATAGTAGCCACAAAATCTATCTGTGGAATACACAGGCCATGGATCACATAATGTAGAACCATTAACAACAAAAGTACATGACAACAAAGCTTGCAAAAGTGACTTATGTTCAAGGCATGAACCAAACATGCACTAGCAAAGAGAAGCTGACCTAATATGTAAAAGTACTAAAGGAGAAAACTCTGAGCCATGAAATCTCAGGTGCATGCTGTAACCAAAGTGCACAAATGATAATATACTGCAGAAAATGCAGATTCAGTGAAATGTTGTGTGTCATTATGAGCTATGCACATGCAGGTGATTGAAAAGTACTGTGCCATCTATCTTCAAACACATACATAACTTGAATGTTAATGGCTTAGATTAAAACTATATAATAGGAACATCTTCAAAGAGCTGCCAAGGTGAATATAACATCATGCAGTAGCTATTTTTCAGAAAGAGAAAGGCTCCCCTGACTCTGTGACAGCTTGCTGTGAGGGAAGGGTTAGTTTGCATTTTAGTTCTTGTATTTTGTATTAATTTATTGCCTTTTTCTATTTTGTATACTGTGATTTGTTTTCTTTATACTGTGTTTTACTTGTATTCTGCTTTTAACTGCATATTAAAACTTGAAAAGAGACCACAGCTCTGTCTCTTGTGAGTCAGACAGAAAATGTTCCTACTCATCCACCCTTTTACTGTTGTGTTCTTAAACACCACTGTCCTTCTAGTTGTCCGCCCCTTATGTTAATTTGACCACATATCTCATTTCATCTCTGCTTTTACTGGCTGGTATAAGTAAGCACAAAATTATCATTTTGTGAAATCACTCCCCTTCAACTATTTAAATTTATTGGCCATCCTGCTATACTACATAGTAATGGCATACAAATGTGCCCCCCCTTCAGTCTATCTTGCTCTTTTAAAAATAGTGGCTGTCTACTAAAATTTAACTTTTTAGACAAGTTACCCCCTTTCATATCTAACTGCTTAGTGCACACTCCAGTGTTTAGGATAAACCTTTTTTTTTCATGTTACCTTTAAGCATCTATTGTAAGACCACCAGTTATTGGAGAGTTAACATTCTGCCTCTCAGTAGTCATTTTTGGATTAGTGCTTCTGTTTTCTCCTGGTGAAATGAGTACAGTGACATTATTTCCTGGATACTGCAGATCACCAGAAAGCCTTATAACTGCTTTATAGGTGACAGCTTGGAATCTGTGCTTATATTCTGACCCTGGTGAGAGTAGGAGCAGAGTGCCTTGACTCCTGACTCTTTCTGGTTGGAGAGTGAGTATCTGTGCTTAACATACCTGATTGGTCTGGTTGCTATTCCAGAAATTTACAAGAAAAAAGCTACAAGCCTACAGACCCTTGAATCATCTGGGACAAGACTGTGGATCACCAAAAGGCTGTCTCTATTTACATCAAAAATAAATTTACTTCAAGGCTGGTCAAACAGGACAATGCACTTGAGCTGCTCCATGTTCAAATAATCATAAGTAAAATCCAGTACCACTTCCTTGCAAGCTATAGGTCTCCATCTATGACCCAGGAAACCCATACCATGTATTTAAACTTATTAGAAACACTAACCATCCAACCCAATACCATATTCATGGGTGAATTTAATTATTCCGCTATTAACTGGGAATCTTATGTGACATCAAATGTACATGCACAGAAATTCCTGTATTTTGTAAACACAAACTCCCTGGACCAGATAGTCAATACACCAACCAGGGGTGCAACCATACTGGATCTGGTCCTCACTAATATGGGTGAGTGCTGCATACCCTCTATGGTTATATCTTCCTTGGTAAGGTCTGACCACAAAATGGTCTCCTTTGAAGTAAAAATAAAAGCTGGACCCCCAGCTAAACCTGGGATATTCAGGAACTATTCTAAGGCTAACCTCCTGCTATTAAGTGAAAACTTGGCAAAATGTCATGCCCCTATGACCCCTGAGAACACTTCTGCCTATGCAGAGCTGTTCACAGAAACCCTGTGTAAGCATGTTAATAGCTGTATAGAGGCAGCTGTACCCACCAGGAAGAAGTACAGAACTAACAAAAAACAAGCCACCCTGGTGGAATCACAAAATCAATCAGATGTATAACAGGAGGAAGAAAATCATGGCAAAAATTAAGAGGTGCAGCACCTAGCAGGATAAAAGCACTCTCATTAAACTAAACAAACAACTCGGAGGACAAATAAAGTCCAGCAAGGCCACATTTGAGTTAAGTTCGGCCTCCCAGGCCATGGACAACCACAAAGCATTATTTAGCTATGTCTGCAACCTCAAAGGCAATACATAATTGTGTGCAGAGCTCATTGTAAATGGAGCCACCTATACTGAGCCAGAAGATATAGCAAACCTCCTGGCTGATAAATTCAGCTCCAACTTTACTCCCCTCTCCCCCTCAATCTTCCCTCAGGAACTATCATCAAATATAACTCCCCTACTATCACTAGGGAGTGGGTCCTTAATGCTCTCTCTAAGACCAAGAACACTGCCTCAATGGGCCCAGACAATATCCCAGGATGCCTTCTGAATAGCATGAAACATGACCTATCAGGGCCTCTGAAATTGCTATTTAACTGTAGCTTCCAAACAGGCTTCATGCCTCATGAATGGAGAAAGGCAACAGTCATCTCTCTGCACAAGGGTGGGCTATCTACAGACCCTGGAAACTACAGTCCCATAAGTCTTACTAGTCCTATATGTAAAGCCATGGAAAGAATTATCATGGACATGATCAAGAGAGATATAGTAAACCTCCAGACACTGGACCCAATCCAATTTGGTTTCGTAAAGGACAGATCATGCCTACTCAACCTGATGGACTTCTTTGAGAAGGTCACCAAAGCAATGGATGAGGGCAAAATCGTTCTCACTTGCCTACCTTGACCTGGCCAAGGCATTTGACACAATACCCCACTCAGGCATTGTTGACAAACTCTAGAGGTTAGGTAGAAACCTGTATGTCACCCAGTGGATTGCCAACTGGCTCACAGACAGGACCCAGGAAGGTAGATTTGGGGAGTCCACCTCTACAAAGAGTCCAGTCACAAGTGGAGTCCCTCAGGGATCAGTCCTTGGACCACTCCTTTTTGGCATTTATTTATCAGCTGTCAAGACCAATGTCAGTGGTCTCTGGCTGACTACATTTGCAGATGATTGCAAATTAGGAGCTGTCATTGAATCTCACACTGACACAAATGTTCTCCAGGAGGGGCTGGCAAAGACAAACAACTGGTGTCAGAGTCATGGACTAAATCTAAATGCCATGAAATGCATAATAGTATCCTTTGGGAAGTCATCTATCCCTGGTAAGTATCATACTGACAAAACACCCCTTAGAGTTGTCCCAGTAGTCAGGGACTTAGGGACACACATAGATAGTAATCTAGACTTTGATCATCACATGTCTACAGTGGTGAGGAAATCATTCTATGTTGTGCAACTTATAAACAAAGGTATGGCATCTAAGTCCAAGGAAGTCATCGTTCCACTGTATCCAGCATTCATCAGACCTATCACTGAGTACACTGCCCCCCTTGGTATGCTAATCAGCCAAGTGTTTTACCCTGGTATCTAAGTAGCGTGGCAGAGTGACACTGAGAATAGCTCTGTTGCACCATTTGGAGCATGAAGAGGAAAAAGTGTGTGCTGTCTTTGGATAGCGTACATCCTTTCACTTTAGTGGGAGAATCAGAGAGAGCTGTTAATATTACTATAGGTAAGTACTACAAAGCAGCCCCTACGTGTGTATGAGCGCACACTTGTGTATATGCAATCCTGTAGAACTGATGCATCCTCAACTCAAAGGTGAGGAGCAAAATTAAGCTTAAGCCTACTACAGCAAACATAGCAAGCAGCGTGCTACAACTGTGACAAACTGCTGGCATAGTTACAGTGCTTCACCGTTTCAGCCATGATCAAAAAAAGCTATATTGGCATTCATTTATGAAGCCAAGATTTCTTGTGGCTTTATAAATCAATGCTGTTCTGTACTTCCACATCACTGGTACCTAATTATTACACCTCCTAACAGCTTGCACAGAACTATCACAGTGTGTTAAGCTGCATTTTTTTAATAAAACCAAACAGTGGGCAGTGTTTAACAAACATTTTGTAGAGAGACACAGAAAGATAAAACCATCAACAATGCATATTAGTACCAAATGCAGTATGTGGGGGAGGGGTGAACACCACAAATTGCAAGTGCTGAAGGGAGAAAGGGGATAACAGGATCATGTGAATGGTTTAATATCATGAAAGCAGAGGATCATACAGTAGTATGAGCCTATATTGCACGAGTATGCATTTCAGGAAGCATTTTGTTCTGATGGAAGGCCTCTTTATTCAGATTTTGGAAAAAGTATATTAAGGAAAGGTTGGTTATAAACTTCAAGTAACAGAATAAAAAGGCAGACATATGCAGAAAGGCACTGAGCCAGTACTCCCATGGAAGAGGAATAGCTGCATGTGGAATGGTATGCGGTGCAAGGAATGTCTATTAAATGTGCTTTACTATGCATTTTGAAGAGCACTAAATGAAAGTGTTCTACACACTGAAGAAAGATGCTATAGTAACTCAATGCCATCTCAAGATGGAGCCTACACAGGTGCATGAATAACAGATGTATGCATCTAAGACACAGATGAGGCACCTCAATGAGGCTCTGAGGCAATACTTGAGGCACAGCTACCTTTACATTCTTTGAACCTCCAAAACTGGAGGCTATGGTGCCAAAGCAGAAGCCTTAAACATACTGTCTCTTGTAGGGGCTGTTGAAACATGATGGAATAGATGCCCTAGAAAGAAAAGAACATGCTACAAACAGTGATGCCAGGACCATCGCCCTCTGTCTTCACCTTTGGTGCTTGGTAGGTAGTGGATCTGTAAGCAGATGGGTACATAGAAATGTACATTACAAGCAGAAAACCTGTTACTTACAAGCAAATACACAATATGGAAATAGATGGCTACCTATAAACATCTCTCATGTTGGTTCATCTCTCCTCAGAGACTACAAGATCATAAAAAGTAATTTTAAACTATGCAATACACATGAAGCAGTGTCAGACAAATGCACAAATAAGTTAACATATATGTCTACCAAAAATAAGCAGAAAGGGGGATATGGCAGACTAAACGCTCCGATACTATTAAAACCAAGACAGTTTGACAAGTGGAACAACCAGCACAGTACAAATATGATGTAAATGCAGCAAGCAAAGCACCAGCCATAAACAACAGTTCAAGCCACCCAAAGTGACTGGAAAAAATACCAGTAGATACTGTTCAGGTGAAGTTTAAACACTGCTGCACATTACAGAGGTGCATTATGCAATTTAATGGTAACTAATTTAAATCACTGATTTCTTCTAGCATGTTTCCATTGTCAGTAATCAAATGCATTACAAGAAAGTATAGCTGATGTCTGTATCTATCTATGACTATATTTCACAGGTAACCATTTGAAAACACAGAGAATGAATGGCTGAAAAAGCATACTTACATATACTAAGTCTGAGATGGCCATTTCCCAGAATATTCCCTTTTCTCTGAGGTATGGTGATCTTGGATTTGCAAAAAAGAAGTTTAAAGGAGAACAGCAATTTTCATCATTCACTCTTGTCCTGTAGTGTTTTTCTTTTGCCTTCATCTTGTTAACATTAGCATTTTGAGATCCGGGATTTCAATGAGGAGCCTATTTCATTACATCGATGACTCACTAAATCTGCATACACTACATCAACCACAAATAGTCAAAACTCAATCAGTAAAAAAAGGAGCAATGTTTTATGGAAGCCCATAGGCATCCCCACACCCATTACTAATTATATATACCAATAATGAGATTGCAAAACAGTGGGTAAAGGGCAAAATCCCACTCCCACTGTGTAGTGATCCTACAAATCAAATGCCAACATCCCAATGAACCCACAGCTTAACAGAGCAATCCTCCTGAATAAATGTTCAATGTAATAAAGATATACAGCGGGGCTCAATAAACTCCATGTAGGTTATGCACAGAGCCAACACTGAGTGTTTTTGCGTATGCTATACTACTCATCATGTGGCTTGCCATGAATATTAATGATGAGCTGCATGCGTAAACAAGGTGTTGTGGCTCGCATCAGTGTTGCTGGCTGCGAAACTTGTACACTGAGAATGTGGATCATACCACCCAACCTTTCAGTGCAAGAAATGCAGACAAACACTAAACTAATGGGGGGGGGGACAAAGGGCCAAAAATAGGGACATATTTACTATATTGGACTGATAACCATAGACGGTCAGTAGAATAATAGGACTTGTATTAGTATGCATGTTCTGAAGGGTGTGAAGTACGAAACTGAAATGTATGTCATTCTGTACTGATGTCAGTCTTCAGTGATTTCCCAGTAAAACCACACATTTTACAAGGAACAGCTCAAAAATATGATGCAAACATCTGGACATTCTACAAATATCTGGACAAATTCCCTTTTTTTATTTTTTATTTTTTTGCCAGTGTTTGAGCAATGCTCCACTTGGCATAAACATGTTTAGCCATGCTCACCTGGTTTACACAAAGCGCAGCAGTCTGCAGACTGTAGGAATGGACCACCCAGGTTGTAGACAGGACCCAGACAGCCAGACATAAACTGGATGCATTCAATTAATAATATTGCCTATTTTGCAAATACAATAAGCGGCATTGTGCTACAATTAACAGTGAGGACTTTATAATAACTACTAAGATAGGGGATATCATGTCACTAATCCCGTGGCAGCAGGTGTTAAGTGCAGGTGTGGAGTACAGATGGTCTGGGTTTCTAGTACAGGGTGTGCAAATTTTGTTTTATTGTTGTGAGATTGCAGACTATAGCAATAAAGTGAAACATACAGAACTGTTTTCTCAACCTTCTTACGCGAACCATAGACATGGTTCATTTGACTAGCACATTTACACAAGTGCCTGTATACCTAATAATCTTGACATTGCATTGCTTGGCACTATTGCACATCACTTAACATTGCACAAACATACTGCTCAGCAGTGCACACCCTTGTCTACTGTGTTTGCATGATGGTAAGTGATGCACAATGTTTTTAAATGTTGAAAAACCAAACTGTGCGCACTCTCAGTAAGAGCGAGACATGCAATAGGAGAGAAAACATCAGCATATAAGATGCAGTTGGGAGGAAAGGCTCATTATAGATTGAGCTTGAGCTATGGCAGGCATGTCAAGAGTTGCTGCTAAGGGTGTTTCCTTTCAGGGCACAGAGGTGGGGTGTCCAGGAATCCAAATTTTTTGTTGGACTCCTATTTAAGGAGCATGGGCACTGGTTGCTGCAACAGGAATATTCAGGCTCAGAATACAAGTCTGAAACCTGGAATAGTATTGCCAGGTCTTTAACCAGTGCTGCCGGTATCCTCCACACTGGTGAGCAATGCAAACATCACTTTGATGACCTCTGGAGGAGAAAGCAGGATACCCTCGGCTATTGGATTGGGGAATTTTGTACAGGGGACACCCCACAAATGTGTAAGTATTAATTTCAGTGAATAATTGTAAGCTAAATAGAGTCAAGACTGGTATTCATAATGGTGTTCTGTTTTTTTTCACAGCTGCTGCAGAGTGAGCCTCAAATGTCAGGTCCCATGCCATGCATTTGTTAAGGATGCAGGAAGCATGTGGTATGTATGAATGAGAACATTACTAAGTAGTATTTTAGTAATAATAATAATTAGTATGTTTGTATAGTAATTTAGTAGCATTAAAAGTTAAGGACTGCTTAGTTGGTATTTAATACAGTTGTATCAAATTGAGCATGCATATCTCAAATATAAAACAAAGTATGCATACCTTAGTCTATAGCACAAAGCAACAGTTCCGTATTCGCAAATAACAGTGAGCATGCATCTCTAAACTGTAAAAGGAAAGTATGCATGCAGTAGTCTGTAGGGCAAATTAACAGTGCAATATTTGAGCATAGTCATCGGTGGAGGGTTCAGAAACCACACTTCCCAAATATACAATACTGTTAGGTTTTTATCATTACTGGAATGTAACTTCATGCACAAATGGCCTGCTGTAAAATGTAATCAGTATAACTGGAACACGCATATGTGCAATATATGCACACATCAAGGACTGGTGGCTGCAATCTGTATTATAGTGTGCTTCTGTTATGAACTGGGTAGTCTTAAAAGTAAGGAAGAGACTTGTTAGGAGTTTGTAGTGTTAAAGGTAAATGAAACAGAATAGAGTCAAATAATTGTTTCAAACTTTGTATGCCACATAAGAAGTTACTAATGTTCTCCCTTTTTTCTCTCAACCTAATCCTTTTCTCCCGCTTTTTAAAATTTTTAAATTTTTGGTTTTCCCACAGCACAGTGGGGTAGGCCTGTCCCACGAGATCCTGCTGGCCCCACTCCACTGGCTACAGCACCATTGCCCAGCACATCTGGGGCAGAACATGGTAGCACCTCCTCTGCCTCCCTGCACTATCTGGTCCCTCAGGTAGTTCTGCCCTGGAGGATAGGCCTGTGGCTCCCTCTGGGTACAGTGGCAGAGGTGGTGAGTTTATCACCTGACATGAACTGCCAGAGATAGTTCGTAGGATTGTGCACTGCACTGTGGGTGCATGAGTACACCAGGTAGAGTGCCTACTCTCCATCCTTATACAGAGCACTTGTAAGAGATGCAGATGTTGGGTATTGCAGCCAGCAGTGCAGTGAGATGACAGTGGTGACAGTCCACTGGGTGAGACTAGATTCTCACTGTCAACTGCCTCAATGTGCATGGGACCTGGATTTCCCACCCTCTCCCCAACCATGGTGTTCACTTACCTCTTGTGTCCTTCATTGTCCCTGCCTCTTGTCTTGTTTGTCTTGGCTGTCTGAAATTGCTTCTTCACCTGCCCAACGTGCCATACCCAGACACTCCAACATCCCTTCCCCAACATACATCTCTCTCTCAAAAAAAAAATAAATAAAAGGCACCTGTCTCACAAAACAAAATCACCCTGTACATAGCTCTCCACTTTGCACACATGTCTTCATGACACACATGATTCTGTCCAATTCCCTATACAACAGATTGTGTTGTAGTCTCTCCTCTTTCTGGAGGTGACAGTCCAAACTGAGCTAAATTATTGCATATGTGTACATGTTTTATTCCTGAAGAAATGGATCACTATGGTTCTTTCCTACATCCTTCCCGTACATTCCTTCCCACCTTTCACTTTGTTCTTCCCTCTGCTTGCTTCCCATTTCACCACTTTCCTGTATTCCCTATTTTGTTTCTTTAAAGAATTATTGCATGATTGTGTGCACCACTCACCAACATACAACAATGGTAAACAGCAGCAATATAAGTAGATATATTTAAAGTATGATACACCCATGTAAAATTATTACTTCCATCTGTATTCAAACCCAGTACCCTCTGCCTCCAAGAACAATGCATTAACACTTGCTGCCACAGAGTCAAGTTAGCTAGCAGATGTATTTAATACATTGAATAGCAAGAGGTACAGTTTAGCAAAGATTTCCCTTTGTACTGCCCCGTGCTTGCTCCCCCTATCACTAATGTCATATCTGCTCTACTAAATTTATATGAAGCAGCATTGCATGATCCCCTGTAATGTTTTATAAAGCATTATTGCCAAATACTCATTTAGTTTTATACAGCAGTAGTGCATGATGGTGCGAGATTGAAAAGCAGCCCTACATACAAAATAGTTCAATGTATCACCTACAGCTGTATTCAGAACCGGTACCATTTGCCACAAAAAGGAACTTATCACTGCATTAAGTGCATTAATTCCTGCAGCCAGTTAAGTAGCAAGTATATGCAACAGCAGTTAAGTCTACCATTTGCTATACAGTCTCTAAAATACACCTGCTAACCAGCTATGTCTGTAGCACTACCTGTTAAAGCAGTAATCCATTATTTTTTTTTTGTTCCGATGGTACTGGCTTCGAATCCAGATGTATGTAGCAGTTTCAAATAATTTTACATGCAAATCCAAATTCTGAAGTGAGATAGTTGATATGGAGTCTCTACAATATGGCTAAATGGTACTGTTTTTTAATACAACTGTACGTAATACTAATAACTGGCATTGCTGTGACTACATGTTAGTGCACCATACTCACCATCACGCAATTATGCTTTAAAGAAAAGAAATGAGAAAGACAAGAAAGTGGTGAAATGGGGATCAAGCAGGGGGAAGAACAAAGCGAAAGGAAGGCAGGAATGTGCAGGAAGGATTTAGGAAAGGACCATAACTCTCCATTTCTTCAAGAATAAGACATGAACATATATGCAAACATTTTGCTGAATTGGGACTGTCATCTCCAGAGAGAGGGATGACCACAACACAATCTGTTGTATAGGGAACCGGACTAAATCAAATGTGTCATGAAGACACTTGTGAGAAATGGAAAGCTATGTATGGGGCATTTTTTTTTTTTTATTATAGAGTTGCCCTTTTTTTTGAGAGAGAGAGAGAGAGATAGAGGAATGTTGGTAAAGGGCTGTAGGAGTGTCTGGGTGAGGTAAATTGGGCAGGTGGGGAAGTAATTGCAGAGATTTAAGACAAATAAGACAAGAGACAGGGATGATGAAAGACACAAGAGGTTGGTAAACACTATGGTTGGGGTGAGGCTGGGGACATCGCAAACCTATGGATGTCAAGTTGGGTGACAGTGAGAATTGAGTCATCACCCACTGGACTGTCATCACTGTCACCTCATTGCTCCAATGGCTGCAATATCAATGTCTGTGTCTCCTTGTGTTATTTAATACAGCAATGGAAAGCAGTGTCTGCATCTAACATAGGCATGCACCAACTGTATGGTGCACAATCCTATGCAACAACCATGGCAGTTCATTGCAGGTGATAAACTCAGCATCTCTGCCACTGATCCTGGAGGGAACCACTAACCTATCCTGCATGGCAGAATTACTGGAGGGGCCAGGTAGTGTAGGGGCAGCAGAGGCAGTGTTACCAGATCTCACAGCAGATGTGCTGGGCAGTGGTGCTGTAGCCAGTGGAGTGGGGCTAAGAGGATCCCATGGGACAGACCTACCCCGCTGTGCTGTGGGGAAAAAAAGAGAGAAAAAGGATTGGGAATGAATGACAAAAGGGAAAACATTAGTAACTTCATTTGTGACATACAAAACCTTGACACAATTACTTGACTCTATTCTGTTACCTTTGCTTTTAGCACTACTGACTATACTACAGATTGCAGTAAGCAATCCTTGATGTGTGCATACATTGAAAATATGTGTGTTCCAATTATACTGATTACAGTTTAAAGCAAGCCAGTGGTGACACTGCTTTAGAGCTCTGACATTACATTGCAATATAGATGAAAACTTAACAGTGTTCTATATTTGAAGGCACAACCTGTCTAATCTGTAATACTGAACTGTTGTTTTGCCCTCCAGTGTAATGCATGCATACTTTCCTATTACAGCTGAGAAGTGAATGCTCAATTTGATACAGCTGTATAATTAACCAATAAATGTGTCATAACTTTTAATGCTAAAATAACTCTAATGTTGAGATGCATACATACCACATGCGTCTCGCATCCGTCGTGATCTAGTGGTATAGGTTTGCACATTCAGTTCTCGGTCTGTGACGACTGCAGAAAAAACAGAAAAGAATACCATTAAGCATACCACTCCCGACTATATCCAGCTTTTAACTCTTAAATACATTTATTTATTTATTTATTTGCCATTTGTTGACAGGGAAAGTCTGACTGAGTTAGTGTCCTTTTTCAGTGGAGGCCTGGGTTGAAAAGCTCCACAGAAGAAACTATTTCATTGTAATAATTCCTAAGCTCACAAAGAAAGAAAAGAATGCATAATTACAATTCATATAGTTCATAGTAAGAAAAATTATATACAGAATGTCAGGCTAAGTATATCATACAGTTGAACTAAGTAGAAAAGGGAAAGCAATCACAGGCATAATTAAAATATACAATGAGATTAAACTCACAAAAGCACACAAGCATATGGAATATGAGTACAGATAGGTTTTAATAGCTCAAAAAATAACAAAATGTGGGTCAGCAAACACAGTCACCAAATATAAACACGATAAAAGTACAACAAATTTATTGAGGTTAGCGCTTTTGTGGGGTTACCCCATTGGTGACCATGTTGGCTGACCCACATTCTGTTTTTTGTACGTTTTTGTTGTGGGTCTGCCTTTAGCAGTTGTTTTTTTTTTTATTGATCAGGTTTTAATATCTCACAGTCAAGTAAGTAATTATGTATAAAAATTATAAGAATCAGTTGGAGGTAATTATGTTTTGAGAAGGCTGGTAGGCTGAGAGACATGATAGTGCTATGTCTAGATTTAGAAGTTTGGAGAATTGTAGTACGAGTTTATAGCTATGTGAACAAACAGAGTATTATTTAGAGTAATAAGGAAGGTATGATAGCTACCAATAAAGTGACAGTGGAGGGCAGAGAGATCGGGAGAGATAGAGATGGAAATTAGGGAGGGTGGTTTGGGTTAGAATTACTACAGTGACAGGTCCCAGCCTGGGTCTGTAAGTGTATACACATCTGTGAGGTGCCCCCAGTTCTACATTCCTCAATGCAATGGTTGAGGGTATCCCTCTTCCTCATCCTGAGGTCTCTGTAGTGATTCCTTGATTGTTCATCAGTGCAGGGGATACTGGTAGCACTGGTCAGAGCCCAGGCCAGATTATTCCATGCCTCTGTCTTGTAATCTGAGCCACAATAATCCCTTTGCAATAGCCTGGGCCCATGTTCATTCACTAGGAGTCCAACAAACACTTTGGACTCCTGGACACTCCATCTTTGCACACAGAATCTCAAAAACTATCCAGGAATGCCTGTCATGCCTTTCACAGATCAAGACCAATGTAGAACGATGCTTTCCTGCCAATTGCGGGTATTGTGCTTACTGAGAGTATGCACTTTCTGGTTTTGCAACATTTGAAAGTGTTGCAGATCACTTACCATCATGCAAATACATGGCATGAGAGTGCCCACTGCCAGGAAATGTGTTTGTGTGATGGCCAATAGTATTAACTGAATGTATTTGGTGAATGTTTGTGGCTGTCAGGGTCCTGTCTGCTACCCAGGTGGTGCTTTCATCTGGTTTGTGTACTGCTGCTCTACTCACAAATGAAATGTGCTTAGTCAAAGCCATTTGTGGTAAGTGGTACATCGAGCAAACAGTGCCCCCCGCAAAAAATGGAGAATTAGTTGAAATGTGGGAAATAAGTCTATGACATACACAGTAGAAAATGTTAGTACATGTGAGATATGACTACATAGGTCGGGCTCTCAACTCTCACTGCAATGTACCGTCAGAAAACAGGAGGGGGGACTTATCCATCTTTACCACACAAACAGCTTTTCAGCAAATACATGACGTAATTCCTTGCACAACCAAGTGCAACTGAATGTACACTGATATCAAGACATGACCTATTATTTGTAAATGTATTATATTTAATATATTTGGATGTGGTGCACTTAGTGAACACACAACCTGCTATGATTATTCCTTGCAAATATACAGCTGTATCCTACCTTTCTGTGTTTCTTGGTCATTCATTAGTTAGCTGACCAGTACTCAGAGATGTGAAGTGTGTTAGCCAGTCTATATAATTTACCTTAAAATGTGTGAGGATATTATCTGAGAACACTATGATATGCAGTTGCCATCAAATTAATGGAAAGTTGGATGGCACAAACAAGCACAGACTGCTATTTTGTGGGTGGGGAGCAAAGGTGGGTTCCTGTCATGACACATGCAAGGGTTTAATGTTCTTTCGAGGGGGGTGGACCCAGGCTAAGCTACTGTTATGGCACAAAGAAGGATATGTTGCTCTTGTTACTCTCCTTGTTTTGCATCCTGCTGGTTTGATCTTGTGAGGGTGGCGAAGCCAGAAACTGCTATGTGTCTCATTACTTTATAACTTCTCTCTGTTATGATTTCCCATTACAAATGTATGGTGCTAAACTGAGGGCGTACAGTAATCATCATTACTTTGGGGTGGTATCAATGTGAGAATCTTTGAGGCCTGAGGCCTACTACTTGCTAATGGACACATACAAGTCAAATAACTCTCTGTTGTCACATGTGACATTAATTTCTGTACAAGTTTCCCACCTTGTAGTTGCTTACTGTACCAAGTGATGAAATATAGGGACATGTCATTATATTATTATACAATGCAGTACATGTTCAGGACTTACCTTGTAAATGCAGCAGTTGCCACAATGTTAGTTCATAGCTGAGTGTGATGCAATCAGTACACAGCCAATACATGGAGACATAAAGGTTATGGCTCTGAGTTGAAGCCAGCAGAGGTTGCAGGGTTCCTGTATTGGATCCATGTCCACCCTGTAGCACTCTACAATGCCCATGTTGTGTATATAGTGATAAGTTAAATTAGGCCTGAAAACTCTTCACCGTCTTGACCAAGGCCTATTGGCAGCAGGACCAGCATTGCCTGCAGCCTGTAGCAAATACAAATGGAGTTAAGCAGCAGCAGCACTTTACATTCTCTCTGTGTAGACTTTCTGTGTCTGTACTCCACTACTTCAGAAATGCACAGGAAAAACCAGCATGGAGTCTACATGGTTGCTTTACAACATGTTGAATAGCTCCACCAGATTGGTTGATTAGCATGCAATTCAGCTGCTTATTCTGTAATTAGCATCTCTGAAACACAGCCTAGACAGACGCAGTCCATTAATAATCTACTCCATTATAAAAGGGCAAATGTGTAGCTAGCCAAACTGATGGTGAGGATACTTGCTACATGTTCAGAAAGGCAAAAATATTTCCAAAGCTATCTTTGTAGAGGAATATTGAACTCCAGCAGGTATGCTCTCATTTTGTTATGTACGTAATACATATATTGGAATATATTAATGAATAATGTGAAGCAAAGCCTTTTACACTGCTATCTGTATGCGTTAGTTAGAAGTGTACTGGTGGCATGGCCAGATTTGTCAAGCCATTTCAGAGGTACAAATGATTGGAAATACATAAAAATAGTAAGTTGTCTGATACATATGTACAAATGTTTCAGGCACAGGTCCTTCAAGTGCATGTTTAGCATTTCAAATGTGTTTCATTAGCAAAATGGTTCATGTGCCTGTTATTTTGTGGGTGGGGGAGCAAAGAGAAATTACTGTTATGTCACAAATTAGAATGTACTGTTCTTTTGGGGGAGCACAGTAGAGTTACTGCTATGGCACATACAAGGAAATGTTGGTCTTACTACTCTCCTTGTTTTGCATCCTGCCTGTTGTTAGTATTTCACATCTGTAGAATGTTTCATGTTTTTCCAGTGGGTATACTGTTTGCATACCCTAAATATTTTATCTGGTAACAGTTACTTTGTAGTTATGTGATACTTATGAGTATTATCATTCTGTTGTCTTTTAGGACCAAAAATGTGTTTGAGGTACAGATCCCCCTTCAGTGAAGCCAAGAATACAATAATTGTTGATGCGCTCTGTCAACATGGGGCTTTTCTTCAAGGAAGGGGTCATCCTAATATGCTGGAGAGGCTGAGACTATGGCAGCAGATCATTGCAAACATAAATTCTGTGGGTGGCCATGGCCGGACTTATGAGCAGGTACACCACAGGGACATTCACATGATAACTTCTGCATGGAGGTGTGCAGCTGCTGTTGCTCGAGATCAGAGGGTAACCAGGAGTGGGCCTGCTGCAAAACCACCTCTCACCCCCAATGAGGAATTTTTGGCAAATCTTCTACAACAGGACAACTCACAGCAGAGTGGCCCACAATATGTGATTGACATGAGTGTCACTCCTTCTCAGTCCCAGGAATAGCTTCCAGGTATGCTTTGTTATATGACAGGTTGAATACTGCTGTATAGTAAAACAATTGAAATAAAAATTAGTTCTGTGTCACATGTCTTTTTTGGGGAGGGATTGATGGAACAGTGATAAGCTCAGTTTGGAGTTGTCAGCCACATTCTTGTTGAACTTACACTTCATGCAGATTGAGAGGAGTACATGTAGTACCCCCTGTCTTACTGTTAAATGTAATGATGTTGCTCTTACCTCTTGCTTAACTTATTTCAGGACCATCAGGAATCCAGCGACATATGCCTCCTGCAGATGGTAAGCCAAATAAAGTTATTTCAGTACTGTAGATCAATTTATAGAAATATCATGATGTGTCATTTTAGGCCTGTTGTAGGTATTGCTGTACTGTCTGTAATAGTGGCAGCACTGTTAGTTGTTTAGCATATATTACACCATAGTAGTGCAGATATTAATGTATGCCTGTATTTCTCCCCTTTTTATCACAGGTGATCATGACAATGGAAATGTGGTCCCTATGCCACCTGATGTCAGTGTTTCATCAGACACTGATGATGATGATGATGGTAAAGAAACTGAGGCACAGTTGGGGGTGCAGCGGTTGAATCTGACACAGAGGTTGACATCCAGCCACCCCTTCTTTTTTCCTGGAAACAGCCAGATGGCCTATGCCTACCCAGTCTGCTCAGCCCACAGATATAGGACAGGTGGAGGGTGAGGACACTGAGCAGATAAGTGTGGTTACTGTGACTTCAGTGCCTGTTGAGTCTGGACATAGCCAAAGTGTTGGCGAGGTGCCCTGCACAAGGGTTGATAGGGGTGATTGGAGGGGGCCTGCTGTCCCTCCTCCATCTGGTGCAGGTATCTCTTCTTGTGTCACACAACGTATGTTTAGGACCATCATGAAGGTACAGGCATGTTCAGAAATGCAATCCAGACAAATGCTCAAGGTTGTGAATGTGGCACAGTCTGACATGCATGACTGCCTCCACTGTGTCACTGATTCCCCGGATCGGATGAATGGCATGCTGGAACTAGGGGTATCTGTGATGGACTGAAAGGTGTCTGTCATGGAACAAGCAGTGTCTGTGAGGCAACATCTGCTGGGAGGGGAACGGCATCCTCGCGGGTGTAGGTTAGCCACAACATCTGCTGATAACCAATGTGGTCATGCCCGATCATGGTCCTGTAATAGTAGTACTTCTGCTGGTCCATCAGTGAGTGTGCTCTCCACACCCAGATGTGGCAGGCCATGGGGTCTTGGTCCTGGGTGTTCCCAGGAAGAGAGCACATCCAGTAGACATTGGTCATGCTCAAGTAGCAGCACTGCATCTGACATTGGCTGTGGAGGTGCCAGCGCAATTCTGGACAGAACCAGTTCTCATGGTCAGGGGTGACAACTATGTACTGCCACCTCTACCATGCATGGCTCACACCTGTCCAACATACCAAGATGTAGAGCTAGCACTGAGCTTGGCTGTGTTCATGGAAACTCTCATACACCACTTTCACATGGAGGACCCCTATAGACACACACATACAGCCTGCCTGATTCCCTTTCTCCCTCACACACACTCACTGACTTTTTGTGTCAGCTTAGGCTACCTGCCCCCCAGCAACCTGTGCAAATGATGATAACTGTGCCATATCCCTGTTTTCTCTCTTTTGGATTCAGGGATACAAAAGCTTTGTGTCTGATTCACAGGGTGCATAGCTATATTAGTGCCTAGTATGTCTGCATTTGTGTTGTTGAACTGATAATTGTACCTGTTAGTTATATGTGCCTTATGAAATTATACAGTGGATAGCATCATCATGTCAGTACTTTCTAGTGTATTCTCTTGTAATGGTTGTGAAGTCAGGAACTGCAGTGTGTGTCATTACTTTATAGCCTTTTTCTTTAATGTTTTCCAGTACATATGTATGGTGTACATCATAAGACACACCATCACATTTAGATCTCAGAATTGTATGACAGCACTGTAGTCAAACTCATCAGAACCGTAATATAGTATAATGCTCTATTTTGCATGAACCTTACCAGACACATGCAGCAGCTGGGCAGGACTTTCTTATTAAGATAAAACAGGGCCTAATAACCATGACATGATGTATGTGGGTAGATTAAAAGACAAGTCACTGTCATCAGTCTGGTATGGAATTAAATTGTAACTGTTATTCTAAGCCTATTACTTTTGGTTTAATCACTTGGTCTGCAGACCAGTTGTCTTACATTAAGAAGGTTTGTAGTCAACACTCTTGTGGGAGGAGATGGTAGCCTCTGCCCTTCTGAGCTGGGAATTGCTGGTTGAATGCTTATTATGGCTGTTGTTCTAAGTGTCTTTTTATGGTTTAAGCGTTTGGCCTCCAAACCAATTATTTTACATTAGGAAGGTTTGTGATGTCGACTGTTGTGGCAGGAGAGTATTGCCTATACCCTTGTAAGCTGGGAATTGTTGGTTGAAGGCTTATTGTATCTGTCATTCTGAAAGTGTCTTAATTCTGATTTAAGCACTTGGGTTCAAGACCACTTATTTCACACTATGAAGGTTTTTTGTCTACACTCTTGTTGGAGTATACTACTGAACTGCTGCTTTATTTAAACTGTTTTTTCTTCTGTTGTGATTGTGATTTTCTGCATTTTGAATTTCTAGTACATTTGCATTTTATAGCATAGGCTTGATTCAGGCTTGCTGAATCTAGACTGTTTGGTATCATTTGAGCACTAAAACCAGCCTTCTTACATTAAGAAGGGACCCCTACACCCTTGTGGCAGAACTGTGCAGCCAAGCAACCATCTAAGTTGGGGACTGCTGGAATAAGGCTCACTTTTGGCCTTTCCCTTTATTTACTTTTTTAAAATCATTTAACTTCTCTTGTATTCCAGAGTTGTGTTTTGCTGGGTTTGCAGTCAGTTTACTGTAGCTGTTCAGTGCTTGCAGTGCTGCCCTGCAAGCAACTCAGTTGTTCATTGTGAAACATTGACACATGTTTGTACTCCTAGTCCTGCACAGAATAGACACATTTTTTAGTCTTACACTAAACCCTGGTCCATCTAGCTCATTCCCCACTAGTTACTGCAGTATATACCTTCCATAATGGATGGACAGTTTCCCACCATTTCTACAGGCAGCCTGATGTACATGGACATTCTGAGGCAATGTAGCAATTGCCTCATGTATACTGGCAACCAGTTACTGCTAAAACAGAATAATACATGTGAGAGCTGTATCTATACTATGAATTTGGAATCAGTTCTCTCACATAACAACAAACCAGATATCAAACATATTGTCAGCATGCACACTTCACCTCTTGCATATAACAAGCTCACAATACATAAACCTACATATGCAGAGGGATTCACTAGAAGCGTAACTAAAGATCAGAGAGCTCCCAAGCGCAAATGTACTGCACACACTGCAGACCCAACAGAATCCATTACACATAATAATACACACAACAATGTCTCAGCCAATAAGCCCCTCAGGCAAAACACCTCCAAAGCATATTTCTTGCTCATAAGCAACTCCATAGTGAGACACACGGATGTCCCCCTCACCAGGCTGGATAAGGAAAAGGTCACAGTCAACTGCCTGTCAGGTGCCAGGGTCCATCAGATCACACATACACTGAAGTCTCTCAACAGCACACACCGTTATGACTCTTAGTCCATGTTGCAGTGAATGACTGGAGACTTACCTCACTGTACTATGTAAAGGTGCTTGCCTCCCCCATGGTGGCCTTTTTAGGCAATGTCAGAACAACTAAATTCCCAGTGTAAAAGAATCCACTAGAGACAAAATGAAGGTTATGCTGCTTAATGCAAGGAGTGTAAATGAGAAACTGCACTCACTTGAAGAACTCCTTACCTTGGAAGAATCCCCAAGTCTGTGCAGTCGCACAGACATGGTTTAGGTGCATAGAGCACCCCCTGGCCATGCAAGGCTACAATGCCTTCCACATGTTCAGACATCAAAACAAGCATGAAAGACCAAAAGGCAGAGGTGTATACATCTTCATTAAAGACAAATACACTGCAAGACTGGTAAAGAGTACTATTCCATTGCGCTACTCCAGGACCAACTAACTGTATGTAAAACCCCCTTTCATATAATTGTTATTTATTTATTTATTTCACATTTGTTAACCGGGAAAGTCTAACTTGGAACTTAGCCAATTTTCAGCTGAGGCCTGGGGAGAAATGCTCCAAATGCATGTCTTTGACTGGGGGAGGAAACTGGAGCACCTGGAGAAAATCCACACAAATGCAGGGAGGACATGCAGACTCTGCACAGAAGGCACTCCAGCAGAGAATCGAACCGGGGATCCTCTTGCTGTAAGGCGACAATGCTACTGCTGCACCACTGCGCCGTCCATTGTTAAGTACAGGTCCTCCACCATGGACCATGAGTACCACTCTGCCTACTTGGATCTACTTGAGTCACTCACTATACAGCCAAACACCTTGGTCATGTGTGATTTTAACTATCCTTCCATCCATTTGGAGTCATATATGTGCACAAACACACTCACCCTAGGGTTCCTGGACTTTGCTAATACACATGCTGTGTAAGAGATAGTCTGCACCCCCACAAGGGGCTTGAATGCCCTAGACTTTCTACTCACCAACATAGGGAGTCTCTGCACTAACCCCTGTGTGTTGCCTCCATGATCAGGTTGGATCAGAATTCAGTCTTGTTCAAATTCACGATCATATTTGAGATCCCCTCAAGAGCAGAAAGGATGAAACATTTATCCAAAGCAAACTATAGCCTCCCAATGCCATAAATAGTTGCAACCCCCCGATACCACTGTCAACAATGACTGCTATACAGAGGTGTACACAAATGGCCTGTATAAACACCTATACAAATGTACAGACTCAGCTGGACGTAAAGGGATCAAAACAAGGTCTGCACAGACAACTGAACATGTCCTTACAAAAAACGTGTTTTACATTCATGGACAATGTTATTGGCAGTCACAGGGTACAGCAATGGGGGCATGTTTTGCCCCGATATAAGCAGATTTATTCATGGCCTACCTGGAGACCGAACTGATCTATAATTCCAATCATAACATCGATTTGGATGAAATAGATATTTGGATATGATAGCTGGATGATCGTTGGCTGGTATGGAAGGCAGATGTACCTTACCTCTTGGAATTTGTGGAAAATCTTAACCAAAATAAATGGGGAATTGAATTGAAGGTAAATTTTGATCTCAAGCAAATTACCTTTCTGGATGTGACCATTACCAGAAATGAGGATAATACTCTGAGTATACATATTTACAGGAAATATCCCCAGTATAAATCTTTACTTCATGCCAGTAGTCGATACCTTCCTTAAACACAAGTTGGATCTGGCTAACCATTTTCACAACAGGGGCTACCAAGCAGCCAATATTGCCATTGCCAGTAATTGGGCTTCCACACAGGTTAGGGAGAATCTTTTGCAATATAAAAATAAGGACTGGACATCACAAGATCATGATGTTTTGAGAATGGTTACTACATATGGACGCAACACCAAAACCTTTCTGGACATTATTCAGAAACATTGGAACATTCTATTATCAGACTCCAAATCAGCACCTAAGATAGGCCAGAGATGTTTTTTCTCCTATAGATGGGGAAGAAATTTGGGCTCCATTTTGAGCCATTATAAGCATATTTCCCAAGTTCCAGTTGGATATACACAACACACACTTATTGGTGACAAATTGTGTGGTACTTAACCATGTGGTCATTGTACACACTGTGCCAGAGTTTTCAAAATTAAGGAATTCACCAGTCCCAACACCAATAAAGTCTTTGACATAAAGTTTTTGGCTAACTGTGGTTTGGATTGGGTTGTCTATTTGACCTCATGTCATTGTTCAGCCTTCTATGTAGGCCAAATATCCA
Organism: Protopterus annectens; assembly: GCF_019279795.1. Classification (NCBI taxonomy): domain Eukaryota; kingdom Metazoa; phylum Chordata; order Ceratodontiformes; family Protopteridae; genus Protopterus; species Protopterus annectens. The sequence goes on along the minus strand of NC_056747.1, from coordinate 748,036,725 downwards.
GACCATTACTTATTAGAATTTCTGAACATATTAGTGACATAAGGAACTATAAACTTTCAAGTGCACTTTATAAGCATACACTTAAGCACCCTTCTGCTCCGTTTCAATTTACAGTTATTGACAAAGTTACAGGTGACAGATTCCATAAAAGTGGATGGCATACTATTTTAAACAACAAAGACAGAAAATGGATAATCAAATTGGGTGGTCTTTTTATCCCTGGCTTGAATGAACATCTTAATTTATTTGTAATAGGAATCCACTGCTTATTATCAAGTTGTTGTATATCTCTTTAATATTTTTCCAATAGGAATTCATTATATACTAATTATTTAATTGGCATGTGCTATTTAAATCATTGTTCTGATGTGTCTCTTGTCATTTTCAGTTTGATTTATGCACTGAAGAAGGCTTATATAGCCAAAAACAGTTTGCTTATTTAATATATGGCACTTTTGTGCTGACTTGGGGGCAGTTTACACTCCCTAGTTGATTTGAAATATATATTTATTAAAATCACACTTTTTGGCATCTTCCACTGGTGTTGGCCCTTTATTTTAGTTTGATTTTGTGCTTTGTTGGGCCTTGGCACCTGCCATACTTGCGAGGGGTCTGGTTTGACTGCACAGACAATAAGCCACCCTCATGGGCATCAAGCATAAATAGATTACACAACAAGTGGAAGAAAGTCATGTCTAAGAACAAGAGGAAACTGACTCAACAGAGAAAGGACACCCTCCACAGTCTGAACAAGCAAATTAGCTATCTTGTAAAGTCCTCTAAAGCCACGTATGAACCTAAACTAGCATCCCTAGTTAAAGAAAATCAGGAGGCATTCTTTAGCTACATCAGAAATCTAAAACTGAAGGGTCAGCTTTGTGCTGAACAAGTAGTGGATGGTACTAATCATACTGACCCTGAGGACATTGCCAACCTGTTACCAGGCAGTTTGGGGCAAACGTAATGCTCCCATCCCCACCAGACATACCCAAAAGCATACCTGTCACCAGTCCTCTACCTAGTATCTCCAAAGAGCAGTTCATAACCACACTCTCCATGGCAAAACACACAGTCTCTATGGGACCAGATAACATCCCAGGCTGCCTACTAAATGGTCTGAAACAGGACCTAGCGGAACCAGTTGGCACTTTCTTCAACCACATTGTAAGTACTGGTTTTGTTCCAGCAGAGTGGAAGACAGCAACAGTAATTACTTTCCACAAAAGGGGTCCATCAACTGACCCTGGGAACTATAGGCCCCTAAGTCTGACCAGACATACATGCCAGGCCATGGAGAGAATAATCATAGACCTTATCAACAAAGATGTAGGTAAATTTCAAACTGTTGTCTCAACACAGTTTGGCTTCATTAAGGGTAGATCATGCTTATTAAAGCATGGTGGATGATTACCAAAACCCTGGATGAAGGCAAAACACTACATATAGCCTATCTTGACTTAGCCAAGGCTTTTGACACAATCCCTCACTCAGGCATCATTGATAAACTCACACAGCTGGAAATTAACCCATATGTCACTATAGGGGTAGCCAACTGGATCACCGACAGAACACATACAGTCAAATTTGGGGGTTCCACCTCTAGCAGCAAACCAGTTACCACTGGTGTACCACAAGGATTTGTGCCAGTCCCCCTACTGTTTGGAATGTATATCTCAGATGTCCAGGGAAAATAGATGGCCTGTGGCTTACCATGTTCGCTGATGACTGCAAACTGGGTGCAATCACTGAGTCCCCCAACAATGTTGACATACTACAAAAAAGCCTAACAGAGACAAAAGATTGGTGCCAAAGCCACGGACTCAAAATAAATGCTAACTAATGCATTATCATCCCTTTTGGTCATGGAGAAGTCCCTGTACATAACAATATTAACAGTACCCCCCTTAGCTGAAACCCTGTGTCAAGAGATTTGGGAACACGGATTGATAGCACCCTTAACTCCAATCACCATGTATCCACAGTGGTAACAAAGGCCTTCTATGTTGCACATCTCATAAGTAAAAGCATGGCATCCAGAGTTAAGGATGTTATAACTCCTTTGTACTCTCTCCCTCATCAGACCACTAATACAGTACAACACTCCCTTGTGTATGTACCTCACCAGACACCTGCAGCAGCTGGAGAGACCTCAGAGTTTTACCTGCATGGACAAACTGAATGCCTTGTCACTGTACTCTGTATTTTATAGGCTACTAAGCAGTGACTACAGATTACAGAGCAGTCTCAGACCTTGGCCTAATGGAAATGTTGCGCATCCACAAGTCACTTGGGACAAGAGTCACTCACTCTATGAATCTTAACCTACCCTGCGACATTAACAGGACATACTGGAGAGACAGATATGTCTGAGATTGCCACTCCTCTGGATAAAAAACTCCCAATTCACATAAAACAGAGCTCCTCAATGACCCTCTTTAAGTGTAACTTAGCCAGATGGATGGGAGACCATAATAACCTGCAGAACATGTTGTGATGACTGCAGAGGTATTATAATCATCTTAAATGCCTCAGATCAAGAATGTGCTCCTCAGTGCTTGAAATACACCAGTGTATCACAATGTCCCTGCAAACTAGCACTCAATATTGTGCCATTGTGGTGTGCGTACACATCTTACAAATAATGTTGATATAGGTCAACACATGTAACAGGTTCTCTGTGCAGTCTTCTAAATATTACTGGTCCCTTCAACTCCATCAATGATTGTAATTCATAAATAAGGCAATACATAAGCTTCTTGTGAAAACAAGACTCAGTGTAGTAAAGGTGCTTGTATTTTACTGCTATACAGACATAGGTTTAGGACTGCGGTGGTGGTGCTGCGGTAGCGTTGTCGCCTCACAGTAAGACATTGTCCTGTTCGATTCCCAGCTAGAGTGTCTTCTGTGCGGAGACATGCATGAATGCGCGAACCTTCGTTGAAGGTTGTGCATCAGAGCTGGCAACTCTGCATGTAAAAATCTACTGCCAATCATTAGCGGACCAGAGTTCTGCTGTGGCGACCCCTAACCGGGAAAAGCCGAAGGACACAACAACAACAACAACAGACATAGGTTTAGGCTTATGCCTACAGTTTTTAAACTCATTACAGTTGTTCTAAACATACTTAATAAATCATGCAAGCTACCAACAGACTTCTTAATCTGACTCCATTCGTATATCATCTTCTCTGTTTGCATATATGTTGCTACTTTAACCAGGAAGCACTGACTAACATATGTCACATTTCACAACATTTAGGATGGCACTTATTTTTGTACAAATAATCTTTAACTGCACATCCAGTCATCACATCTACTTTATGTTTCTGTCATGTCACTCATCATTTGCAATAGTCCTACATTGACTTGGATATTTATATACAATAAACCTCTGTTTCTCACAAATAACCTCAACTCTAAGGGCTCCAGCAAGCATTTAGTTCATAACAATCCGCTATGGAAGTAAAAAATTGCTATTTCTAAGCAAAAACTGGTATGAACTATTCTTATTATGCTTGCTTATACTATACATTCATTGTTTTCATAAGCTTTCTGATACATAATCATTTATAAATATTGAAAGTCAAAGCCAATATAAGTGGAGGTTAACCATCTCTGCTCTATGAACAAAGCAAGTCAACCCCCGCACAAGCTCTTGTCCATTCAAGCTGCTGGGTTTACTGAAGTGTGAAAATGCACTCATCTCAAAGAATTATAACTCAAAAGCTGACACATATCTGACTTTTATGTGATGTTAATTTTAAAGCAGAAAAGTTCCATTTAATGGATAAAAGGAAGGAAAAAGAAATTAGCATATATTAACATGCAAAAAGGCACAGTAATATATTAGCAATATAACAATGCTGTACCTATAATTAGATGCTTCTTTTAGTATCAAAAACTCTAATAAGCTCTAATAAATAATTGATTAATTAAATCCCATAGTTTAATGGAACTTTTTCACAAATCTTCACAGAGCAAGAAAAGAATTACTTCAAACTTTGTTAGATTTTGTTTACCTATTCATTAAAGAAACATGTCGCCCCAGCTCACCTGAATATTTAATATATATGCATAACTTCTGCTTACCAATAATGCTGCGTATCTGTGGTACTTGCTACACTCTTACTATTTATTTATCTATTTATTTATTGACATTTGTTGACTGGAGAAGTCTAACTGGGCAAAAGCCATTTTTCAAAGGAGGCTGGGGGAGAAAAGCTCCTACAAAAACTTAACAAAGTCATAATTTACAATCAAATGATATAATATTCAAGATTTTACAGTTTGGTTAAATTAGTAAGAGGTTGCTGACAACTGAGTAGGTATAACAAAGTGAATTATCTTATATAAGGCAAGCGATTATAAGATGTTTAGTAGGATGACAGAATAAAAAGAAAGTTGTTAGCAGGTATTCATGAGTCATGAAACCATAGTAGTAGGGGGAGGAAGGGATAGCGGGAAGCGATGAGTTAATAAAGGAGGAAAATTAATAGCAGAGGTAAGAGAAAGTTGTAAAAAGTGGGAGACAAGAGGAGTTAAGGTAAACTGAGAGAGGGGTTGGCAAAACAAAGAAGTATATAACATAAGGAAGTGGAGAGTTAGCCAGGGATACTACATGTACAGAGCCATGAATTATTCATGAAAGTTTTAAGAGAGGTCTTAAATGAAGAAATATTGGGACAGCTCCTAGGAGTTATAGGAATTTGTTTCCAAGCTTTAGTTACAGAAAAAGAATAAAGGCTTTGTCCAGATGCATTATATGCCTTGTGGATGGAGAACATTTGTTTTTCGTTAGAGAATAGTATGCAATTGGGATGACAGTTTTGTAGAAGTATGCTAACAGAGGATAAGTCAGTAGGTTTGTTTATAAGTTTGTAGGCAGTGAGTGGTTTAGTATAGTTTAGATAATGCTGGAGTTCTAACCAACTGATTTATCTGAGGGCTGAGCAGTGATGGGTGAAGTGAGGTTTGTTAGTAGTAAAGCAAGCAATTTTTTGTAACATTGTTAAAATTTGGACTTTACCAAATGATTGGACGTTGGTGAATATAGGTGCACCATACAGGAGAGAAGGTGATAAGTAGGTGTTACCAAGGGTTACTTTGGTAGAGCTGGTGAAGTATTGTCTACTTCTATACATAATACCTAACCTTTGATTTGTTTTCTTGACAAAACTTTGAATGTGGAGTTGAATTTGAGATTATTGTCTATGGTTAATTCTAGACGTTGAGAGACTGTTTCAATTGTTGTGTTGTAAACAGAAGTGATTCTGAAAGTGGACTTGTACAGAGTGCATGTTTTAGTGAAAAATAATAGTAGCTTGGTTTTCTTTGGGTTGAATAATAATCGGGCTTCTTTGAGCCAGTTTTCATTAGAGTTAAAGGCTTCCTGGGTTATATGTTGCAGGTAATTAAGGTTGTTAGAGGAGCTAATGTGTCGAGTCATCGGCACATTGTATCATTGATGTTTTGTTTTGAGCAGAGGCACCGGAAGTTGTTTAAGGCTGGGGGGGGGGTGAGAGGGGTAATTAATTATTTATCTACTTCCCCAGTTTCTGCTATCTTATCAATTTTATATGCTACACTCTATTCTTTATAAACCCTCCTTCTGTCCATCTCTATCTTCCTTAGTCTCCATCTACATCCCATCCCAGACTCTCCATACTTCTAACCAACAATTACTTGATATCTACCACCCAAAAAGGTCAGTAGGCAAACTACTCTACAAACACTCCCTTGCCCATGCTTGGAACAAACTTCCCCTTGACTTACGTTCAATCTCCCACACCTCACACTTTAAAAATGAACTAAAAGTTTATTTTCTCAATTCCAGAACCTGCCCTTGCCATGACCCTACCTAGTCTTCCTTCTCTTTATGTACCCTCAAAAGGACCATACTTAGTACCTCATTACACCTCTCTCTCCAATGTGTCTACTATGCATTTGCACAATTTTATACAAACAAACAATGTTAATTGTTGACCTATTGAACTATATCAATGTAAAATTGTTACTTAGCTTCTTTTTAATGCAACTTTAACTTTATGCATGTATCCCAACATATGTGAATCGTTTTGCTATAACTACTATTATATCAATATTAATTAAAATTGTACTTGTTTTAAAATGTATTACTGGAGCTTTTCTCCATGGGTCTCCACTGAAAATGGGCTACAAGCCCAGTTGAACAAACCCGGTTAACAAATGTCAGTAAATAAATAAATAAATAAAAAAGGGGCAGCTTTTTAAAACTATTTACTACCACAATATAGGTTCACTTGGAGGTATTTTAAGCTTAGCCAATTTCCCTTTTGGTACTTGAATTAACATTTCCTGATTGGTCTTGCCTATCCCATGGCTGATAATTGTATAATAGCCCTAGGGAGAATAACTGTGATCATAGTATGGATACTTTGAGGGGACCCATGTAAGGGATGCAGCATTTAGGATCTGCCTCTATCCATTAGTGGCACAAGGGCAATCCTGGTGTACATTTTCTAATACCCATCCTTAGATCTAAGTTGCATTTGTATATGGACAGGGATAAGCTTTGTTTTACTTGAATGGGTAGTCTGTTCCGGAACAGTGGTAGCCTCTGTGATATATATCCATCTCTCCACAACATTCAGTTTAGATACCTGGACTGAGTATTTCTGATGCCATTTGACTTTCTGATGTTCAGTAGATCCATCAGTATTGAGTGGGAGGATACCTTGTATGCCAGGCACAGGTCACCTATAAGCACTCTGTAAGATACTGAGTATTGTGATAAATCTTTGAGGTGGCCCCCACAAGAACTTTTGTTTAAGATGTGTATCCTTTTAGTAAGGCATCTCTGTGGGTATTCCATTTGTTGCATGGGTCTGGACAGATACATGCCAAGGTGGGCATTATACAAAATGATTGACCTAATGAGGCTTTGTAAAGGTGGACAATACATCTCTAGAGCTAGTCGCAATCAATTTGTTTATAAGCTGTGCAATATAGAAATACTTTATGACTCTGGACACATGTTTGTCAAAAGTTAGGTCACTGTACACACAAATTCCCAAATGCCAAACAACTGGGTCATTTCTCAGGGGGTATTGTCAATTTGGCAGTTCCCTGGAGTAGATGACTTCCCAAAGGATCCGATAATGCATTTTTTGGAGTTTAGTTTCAATTCATGATTCTGGCACTAATTATTATTTGGGACAAACCTTCATACATGACGGTTAAGTCATTTGGGAATTCAATAACTGCTCCTAGCCTGCAGTCATCTCAAACTTAGTTGGCCAAAGTCCCTTTATAATTCCTTTTACTTTTGAGATGTATATGTCAAACAGAAAAAGTCTCTGCACTGAACCCTGGGGGACTCCATTGGTGACTGGTCTCTTTGTAGAGATAACTTAAGGTCCACAATCCACAGAACTTCACCAACATGTTCAACAATATGACTGTTATTAATTATTAAAATAACAATTAAAACCATAAAATATCAGAAGTTGGAATGAAACAACAGAGTGCCAATTGTGACAAATAATAAGTGCTTTATTTCCTTTATTGTCAAACACAGAACAAAAGTGCTTATTATTCTTTACAACTGAGACTTCATTGTTTCATTCCAACTTCTGATCATTCTATAGTAAAAACAGTGCAAAATACCAGAGCTGGATCATGGTTAAATGGGGCCCTAGACAGGGTAATAGATTGGGCCCACCAAGAGCACCCCCTCCTACAGGAGCATTTACGTCTGCAGCAACCTCCTACCGCTCCAGCAGCAGCCCCCATCCCAGCCACTCCAGTGTTTCATTACTTGGCTATTTCTCCTCAATTACCATAAACACTGTTCAAACCTGTCAGCGTGCATGCTGTTTTCTTATTTACTTCTACAATAATTGCAGATATTGAAATAAAATAAGCACAAGCATGGATAGCCTTTGCTAAACAAACAATACAGTCTTGCAATGAAAACAGACTTTGCATGAGCAGTAAACTTCTCTGCCCTTGAAACTCACATTCAATGAAATGGCATGAAAACCCACATTAATTTTGCATGTAGCCAGTGGAGGACTAAGCTTACCTCTGGGCTGTTTTCAAACCATAGGCTCCTTACACATTTTTAGGGCCATGCATACATTCCTTCCTGATTGTATTAAATTATATTTCTTGTATAATACAGAACACTTAGAGCATGTTTTGAATTTATTGTTTTGAACATTTTTCCAGTAAGCAATGAAACACAATTTTTGAACAAATAATGACAAAACTGCCCAATTCAGAACATTTCCATCATTTAAATCTACTCAGACTTCTGTCATTACAATGCACCAGTATCAGTAAATATGCACAGTATTAACTCAAAAATCAATTCCCCCAGGTAGAATCACAAAATCAATCGGCTGTATAACAGGAGGAAAAAAAATCATGGCAAAAATTAGGAGGTGCAGCACCCAGCAGGATAAAAGCACTCTCATCAAACTAAACAAACAACTCAGAGGACAAATAAAGTCTACCAAAGCCAATTTTGAGGTAAGTTTGGCATCACAGGCCAAGGACAACCACAAAGCATCATTTAGCTATGTCTGCATCCACAAAGGCAGTACACAATTGTGTGCAGAGTTCATTGTAAATGGAGCCACCTATACTGAGCCAGAAGATATAGCAAACCTGCTGGCTGATAAATTCAGCTCCAACTTTACTCCCCTCAACCTTCCCTCAGGAAATATCATCAAGTATAACTCCCCGTACTATAACTAGGGAGCAGGTCCTTAATGCTCTCTCTAAGACCAAGAACACTACATCAATGGGTCCAGACAATATCCCAGGATGCCTTCTAAATAGCATGAAACATGACCTATCAGGGCCTATGGAATTACTATTTAACTGTAGCCTCTGATCAGGCTTCATGCCTCATGAATGGAGAAAGGCAGCAGTCATCCCTCTGCACAAAAGTGGGACATCTATAGACCCATACATCTCACTAGTCTTATATGTACAGCCATTGAAAGAGTTATCATGGAGATGATTAATACAGATATAGTAATCCTCCAGGTACTGGACCCAACCCAGTTTAGTTTTGTCAAGGGCAGATTATGTCTACTCAAGCTGGTGGACTTCTTTGAGAAAGTCACCAAAGCAATGAACGAGGGCAAAATCGTTGACACTGCCGACCTTGATCTGTCCAAGGCATTTGACACAATACCCCATTCAGGCATTGTTGACAAACTCAGGAGGTTAGGTACAAACCTATATCTCACTCAGTGGATAGGCATCTGCCTCACAGAAAGGACCCAGGAAGTTAGAATTGGGGAGTCCGTCTCTACAAAGAGCCCAGTCACAAGTGGAATTCCTCAGGGATTAGTCCTTGGACTGCTCCTTTTAGGCATTTACTTCTCAGAAGTCAAGGCCAATGTCAGTGGTCTCTGGCTGACTAAATTTGCAGATGATTGCAAATTAGGAGCTGTCATTGATTCTCACACTGACACAAATGTTTTCCAGGATGGGCTGACGCAGACAAACAACTGGTGTCAGAGCCATGGACTAAAACTAAATGCCAAGAAATGCATAATAGTATCCTTTGGGAAGTCATCCATTCCTGGTAACTATCATATTGACAACACACCCCTTAGAGCTGACCTAGTGGTCAGAGACTTAAGAATATCCATAGATAGTAATCTAGCCTTTGATCATCCCGTGTCTACAGTGGTGAGGAAATCATTCTATGTTGTGCCACATTTATAAACAAAGGTATGGCATCTAAGTCCAAGGAAGTCATTGTTCCACTGTATTCAGCATTCATCAGACCTATCATTGAGTAAAATGCCCCCTTTGGTATGCACCTAACCAGGCATATCCAACAATTTGAATGTCCTCACTAAAAGAATACAGAGCATAAGTAATATGTCCTATGCAGACCACCTCAAGCCCCTATCCTTGTACTCTGTCTCCAACAGCCTTTTGAGGGAAGATCTATGCCTAGCATACAAGGGCATTGTCAGACCCCACTTTGATGGACCTCCTGCATATCCAGAAAACAAACAGCACCAGAATTACCTGTTCTAAAGACTTAAATATTGCCTGTGATATAAATAGGACCTGCTGGAGACATCGGTATGTATCCCAGGGACTACCCCATCTATGGAACAGGCTCTACATCCATGTGAAGCAGACCTCCTCCCTAAACCAATTCAAGCACAACTTGGACAATTGGATGGGAGACCGGAAATTCATCCCTGGTATGGCACCTATGTCTGTAATGGACACAGGTAACCTGTAAATCGTTCATCTCCCAAGCCTATGTTTACACTTATCAAGGGTATCAGAACTTGTCAGAGATTTGTGATGCATGGCTAGGCTTAAAAAGGCCCTTGTGGTCATTAGCCTAGTAAACACCTATGAACCTATGCACAATCTCTGCAGAAGTAAATGTCATCTAAAGAAGTCAACATTAAAGGGATCTGTAACTAATGAAGAGGTTGCTGCTAACAAATAACTTTATATTTCATTTTATTTTATTATTTTTATTTATTTATTTATTTATTTAACATTTGTTAACCAGGAAAGTCTGACTTGGAACAAAGCCAATTTTCAGCGGAGGTCCAGGAAGAAATGCTCCATACGCATGTCTTTGTAATGTGGGAGGAAACCGGAGCACCCAGAGGAAACCTACACAAATGCAGGGAGGACATGCAGACTCCACATGGAAGGCACCCCAGCTGAGAATCGAACCATAGAACCTCTTGCTATGAGGCAACAGCATTACTGCTGCAGCACTGCGCCATCTGTTCATTGTTTCATCTACAAATAAAGTGTCTGTTGCCCTTGAAGAATTGCCTATGTTACATTAAAAAAATGACAAGCTAGTAATATTGCAATAGGGAATGGATGGCAAACTGATAACAGGTTCATAGTTACTAGATAACTCCTCCAAAGGAGGACATTCACAGGACTGCAGCATCAACTCCCTTTAAAGTTCAACACAGTACAGTATCAGCAATCCATCTGCATACTGTGGGAGTAAAACCCACAGCCTTCTGCATCAAAAGCAAGTATGCTACCTGTTGTGATACTAACAATGCAAACAGACTTTCCATAATCAGCACTAAATGTCTCTTCCCCTGAAGCCCTCAGCTCCTTGTAAAATTCACTTGACACTCAACTAAATCTCTCCATTTTGCAGCACAAGAAATCTGGAAAAAGCCAAAATTTATTGGGGGGGCAAAGACCCAAAACCAGGGACACATTTTAACCCTATCCTCTGCGGCTTGCCTCTTCTGCTGTTTTCAAGCACCGGAATCCACCACCGCTCACAAGCATTCAACAGCCATGCTAATTGAATGTCTTCCAATTTATTACACTTTCCCCTAGAGAGTACACCGTCTTGGTCAGCAGCTGGGTTTGTGGCCCCACCCCTAATTTTGGCCCTGCTGTGTTAAGTTCGGCCCATCAGGTTTTATACTCTTTTTCACTCTCTCTTTTTCCCTACCCCTCCCCAGGAATAATACTACTCTTGTATCTGAGTTTTAAAAAAGGGAAATCCTCCTCAACCTTGCCCCTACAGTCCTTAGCAATCTTCCACTAACCCCTGATTCTCCTAGCCCTGAGTGTTCAATTTGAATACCTCCTTTAACACATTTAAATTGCATTAACTGCATTTTCTAACAAGCTGAATATCCCCTTTATCAAATTGTAAAGTCTCACATGACTGATTGTTTTATTTGTCTGCATCAGCTTACCTTTCTGGGTCTTGGCTCAACCTGCTTCATTCGCTATTGCTGCACTCAGGCTCACTCCGCTCCCCTACCCTACCCCATTCCCAACCACCCCCACGTCAATTGCAGTTATATCCACCTAAACTCCCCCATCATTAGATCCCTTCCAATCACAGTGCTTCACGCCCATTCATCTTCAATTACATTGCTTCTCAGCTAGACTCCTCTCATCATTAACTCCCATCCAATCACAGTACTTCCCACTACCTCATACATTACTCTATACATCTCACGTACTAGCACTCACAACCATCCATTCTCTACTAACAGCCCTCCTTTCTCCTGCCTTTATCATATCCTTATTATTATAACACATATACTAACTACATACCTTATCATATCCTTAATAGAATACCTCCTATTCCTACTACATCTACCACTGTGCATTATTAGTACACAACCTTTACTACCACCACTATCTAGACCCCCTCTATCACCCATCTTTCCAAAATGTCAATTAAATATAAACTAACACCTTACCTTGCCTTACTATCCTTAACCCTCCTACAACAACTCACCCTGTTGGAATTCATCAATTTTAACCACACAGCCTCACTAACAACCTCCATTCATAAACTAACACCCAGTTCCTTCTCTGGCATCTCACCTAGCCTATACCCTACATATGCCATCCTCTTTACCCATAAAAGACAATGTTAACATAAACCATACCCCCTACCTTCACCAAAACATGAAAAAGAGACAAGAGGCAACCACCATCCTACTCAAAATCTTGAAGCTAATCTTAAGTGGGGATATCCATCCAAAACCTGGTCCTTCCTTTCCATCCCCCAAGCCACAATGCCCCCATAAGTCTTTCAACCTAACTACAATTAAATTGCAAAGCATTAGAAATAAAATCCCTGACCTCCATGCCTAGATAACACACAGTGAACCTGACATTATTTCCACTACAGAAACATAGCTAAAACCATACATCAAAAGCTCAGAATTCTTTCCCCCTGGCTTTGCTTGCCGATGCAAAGACAGACCCCCCAAAAAAGGGTGGTAGGGTAGCCCTAATCTACCCTAACACCTTCAATATAGCCCCCTACAACTCACTTCTACCTAACTTCATCATAGCAGAAATCGTGATAGCCTTCCTAAAAAATCAATGAAAACAAAAACCTCTGTATCAGTACACTGTATATCCCCCTGGCAATAATATCCCCATACTAGTGGAAATCCTAGCCTGGACTTCCAACAACATACCTACAGAAGCATTGTGGGTGATGTTAATATAAATTGATTAGATTTCTCACAACAACACCCCCCCCCACCAACATTAACCTGTATAACTACAGCCAGGTAATTGCTGACATCACAGCACATGGCCCAACAAAGACAACATTCATGGAACAATCTTAGATTGGATCATGGCCTCTGACCCTTATAAAATCACCACCACAGGAGCACTCCCTAACAGCATCAGTGACCACCTACAGCCTTTATAATATGCAAAACTACAACTGCATTACACAAACATCGATTCAAACATACTAGAGACTTATCACAGTTTCCCCCCACAGCCTTTAATGATGCCCTACAAAGCATTAACTGGGAACCCTTAAAAATACTCCCTCTAGACAATGCAGTACAATATTTCAGTTCCTCATTACTTAATATTTTGGATAGCCTCACCCCCCTCCCCAACTAAAATACATAAAATCCATGCATGCCCCATGGCTCTCTAGAGCTACCAAACAGAATATAGTCACCAGGGACAAACCCTGGAACCTTTGGTGAAAGCACAAAAAGCCCTCTGACCTCATAACCTTCAAACACCTGCTCAACAAAGTACAGCGCAAAGTCACTAAGGATAAAAAAGAATACTATCATACTTTACAAAAAACAACACAAACTTAACCCAAAATACTTCTGGAGCTCCATCAACACCCTTCTACAACCAGGATCAGAAACTAACTCCTGTCCAGACCCAGAGAAAAAAACTCATGGAAATTGCCACAATTTTCAACAATTATTTTATTGACATTATAGCTAATCTCAATACCAACTTCCCAGAAATTCATTCTAACCACCCCTATCCTCTGCTACTAAAACCTCCCCAGCCCATACACACAACTTCTGTCTAGCTCCTATTCCCACAGCCATAGTAAAGAAACTGCTTCTGAAATTAAAACCATGCACTAATGCCCCTGCCAATCTGCCACCAGAATTCCTACAAAAAGCAGCTAATTCCTTTTCATACCCTGTCAGCATACTTCTTAATAGGTCCATCCAAGAGTCCTATGTTCCTTTCATTTGGAAAAAAGCATGTATCTCCCCACTTCAGAAAGGAGGAAATAATATAGACATCTCCAACTTTTGACTCATTGCCATTCTTTCTCCTGTCTCAAAAATCCTTAAAAAATGTATCCACAGCCAACTCCTTAATTACCTACTTGACAGTAACATACTATCACCTACCCAGCATGGTTTTAGTCCAAGACATAGCACCACTACAGCTTTAATTTCCTTCTGTGACTCTATCAATCAGGCCTGTGATGCCAGAAAACTTGCCTCCTCCGTATTTCTTGATCTGTTCAAAGCCTTTGATACTATCTCCCACCCTCTTCTTCTTAGAAAACTATCCAACATAGGTGTCTCTCCCTCTACCCTACACTGGTTTTCCAACTACCTCTCAGATAGGCAACAAACCACAAAGTGGCAAAACTCCTTCTCTCATTTCCTTAACAGCACTACAGTTGTTCCCCAAGGGTCTATCTTAGGTCCACTGCTTTTCAACAATTTCATGAATGACTTCCATTCTCATCTCACTCAAGGAACAGTCATCCAATACACGGATGACTCGACTATCATCTGTACTGCCAACTCCCCACATGAACTTCAGAAACTTACCCAAGCAGCCCACGGCTCCGCTGAAATTTGGATGGCTAACAACCATCTAGCATTAAATCCGAAAAAAACAAACTAGTGTTATTCACTTCAAAGAAGTCCAGCACCATAAACAAAGACACTTTCTCTATCCTCTCTCACAACAACATCCTATCGAGGTTGTCACTCATACTAAACTTCTTTGTGTCACCATAGATGAACACCTAACATTCGACATGCATATTCACAACAGTATCAAAAAAGCTCACCAGAAATTAGGCATGCTTTATTGACAGAAAACATTCCTCAATCACTCCTCCAAAGTAGACCTTGCCTCCTCCTTCCTGCTCCCCTCTCTACTTTATGGCGCTCCTCTCTTCACCAATATACAGGTCAGTCTTAAATCCAAACTACACTCATGGTATAACAAAATTGCAAAGTTTATCACCAATGGATGCCACTTAACCCACCACTGCACCTCACTTCAATCACTGAACTTGTTAGAACTACCTCATCACCTTTCATACATACAGCTAACTACTGCCCATAAACTAATACATAACCCATCCAGCTTCCGTGCCCTTTTCAAACTATTTACTCCATACCACCCAAACAGACTCCTCCGCTCTGAAAATCAAATGCTCCTACAGGTAGAGAAACCCAACCTTTCCACTGGACATTGGCTTCACTCCTTTTTCACTGCTAAACTATGGAACTCTCTCCCTCCCTCACTTAGATCCACTTGCAATACATCCATTTTTAAAAAATCTTTGAAACATCACCTCTCCTCCCACTGGCAATGCCCATGTGCTAACTCCTCACAACCCATAACCTGACTTTGTCTCTTCCCTTCATCTACTCCCACCTTTCCTTCCTCCTTTCTTTACTACCTCTTATACCGTCACCTTTACTCCTGACAGATAAACTTCTTCTGTACCCTTGTGCAAATCTACTGACAATTATTATTTTTTTAACACCACTACAGTGTCAATTACATTATTCTGTCAGTAGTCTGATTTGCTCACAAGTGCACTGCCTTTCTTTCTTTGTCACAAATTCTTTTACAGATGAATCTGTTATATTTGCTATTATTATCAAATAGTATGTATGGTATTGTTTATTTGAGCTAGCCATGTTTTTTATCAAATTGTATGTATTGTATTATTTATTTGACCTTTAATCTAATTGTTATGTATTGTAGATGTTACTGTAGAGCTTTTCTCTCCGGGCCTCCACTGAAAATGGGCACTCTATGGCCTAGTGAACCTTCCTGGTAAACAAAGGCAATAAATAAATAAATAAATAATAAACATTGCTTATATAATTTTAGAAAGTTGCTAGAATAAAGTGTTTTGTGTTACCATGTGTTTCCTGAAAGATAGGAAGACTGAACCTTAAAGGGCTATCATTTAGTGAATTCAGTTCTTACTGATTTCAGAAAACCACAAATTTTAAGAGGAACAGACCAAAAATATGAGCCAAATATTCTGTGAAAATCTGGACAGCTGAAATTTATGGACTCAACTCCTTGAATCACAAGTGGTGGCATGGGTAGATAATTCAGGCTCTTGTTTCTGGTAACTAAGGTACAGGGTTTGAGCCTGAGTAACACTAACCACCAGGTATACCTGACTGGGGCATTTTACACACACACACACACACACACACACACACACACACACACACACACACACACACACACACACACACACACACACACACACACACACACACACACACCGTAAAAGCAACAACCACCCCCACACACCATAAAATCAACAACCCCCCACACACCATAAAAGCAACAACCCCCCCCACACACCATAAAAGCAACAACCACCCCATACCATAAAAGCAACAACCACCACCCACCATAAAATGAAAAACAATCACCTCCTACGCACACCATAAAAGCAACAACCACTGCCCCCACACACACACACACACACACACACACACACACACACGCACACCATAAAAGCAACAACTACCCCACACATCATAAAAGCAACAACCACTCCCCACACACACACCATAAAAGCAATAACCCCCCAACACACCATAAAAGCAACAACCACACACACACACACACACACACACCATAAAAAGAACAACACCCCACAGAAAACAATCAGCATAAAAGCAACAACCTCCTCACAGAAAACAATCAGTATAAAACCAACAACCCCCCATAGAAAACAATCAGCATAAAAGCAACAACAACTAATGTGACTGAAAACACACACATTGCATAAAAGCAACAACCCCCCACAGAAAATAATCACCAACAACCTCCCCCAGCAAAAACACTCAGGCAACATCTAATGTGATAGAAAACTCTCCTTACCTATAAGCAGCAAAAACACTTGGTCAATCTGACAGCAGATGTGAGCAGAAAACTGTACTGTACTGTATTTTAAAATTGCTCGGGCAGCAGGAACGTGCGCACGCATAGACATACTGGACCATAGAAGATACTGCTACCATGGTTTGCAGCTGTAAAAATGGGGGGTGATCTTCCCCCCTCGCTGTATGGTTCCGGCACCCTTAGTTTTGAGGAAGTGTGGAGATTATTTAAGAATATATTTAAAAAGAGGTGGTCCTAGAATGGATTCTTAGGGTACTCCTGTAGGAAAGAGTAGAAAAGGGGATGGGGTTTTGAATCATTTGATTGATTGCTGTTTGTCGGTCAGGTAACTATTGAACCAAAATAGGGTTGGTTCAGAGAATTCTAATACTGACATTTGTTGCAGGAGTTTATTATGTGATACTGTTTCAAAGGCTTTAATTAAATTAAGAAATAGTGAGTTTTCTTTTATCCCTGTCTTTATTGACTATGTCCAAGAATGGGAGTAGAACAGTACTGTGGGAGTTGATAAAAACATGCTGTGTGGTAGAGAGGAGTTGATGTTTAAGAAGGTATTGCATTAGTTGTGAATGTTTTTTTTTAAGTATCATAGAAAAGGGAGGAAGGTTAACTGTAGGATGAAAGTCAGTGATGCCAGAATTGCCACCTCTGTGAAGAGGAGTGACATAGGATTGCTTCTGTAGATTAGGAAAATATGATGCAGAGACAGATCTGCTAATTAGAACTGATACTGTGCATGCAATCATATCAGCAGTCATTTTTAGGTATTCAGTGGATAGGTTGTCTAATGAGGGGGAACAAGGTTTGTGGAGTGGTTTCTTAATGATAGAAGTGGATATTGCTTGTAAAGAAAAATTGGTTGGGGAACATGTGAGAGTGGAGGAAGCAGTTTAGGTGGTAGAGAAGTTGTTGGGAGTGGTGTGGGGATAAGGGTGCATGGATTATATCAGATGAGGTATTGCTGAGGGTGACTATACCTTGAATAAAGTATGTATCAAATTGTGAAGTAATTTCTAAGACAGAGCTATTGGGTAGTACATTAGGATTAGGTTTAGTACCAGGATGAAGTAGGTCATTGATTGAAGTCCAGATATTTTGGGGTTGCATTCATGTTGGTTTTGGAGATTCTTTTGTGTCCAAGATGATCTGTTTTTTTCAGTTAGGGTTCTTAGTTCCTTATATGTGTGCTGAAGTTTGAGAGTTTTGCTGTAAGCCACGATTTCCAGGATATATTTATTTTTTGCATTAGAGTTCTAGTACTATTAGCCAAGGAGTGTGGATGTTTTTATTCTATTGTGACTGATGGGGGCAAGGCTATTTGTCTAGCAATTTTTATTGAAGATAAAGATGGCTTAATCTATTGGGAGGTACTTTAGGAAAGATCAATTGATATATTACAGTGCAGCTAAAAGACACTGAGGGTTAAATTTAGAGAGCTTATGAGGGAGTTTAAATTTATGTTGTTTGGGCTGAATGGTATAAAAATCCTGTGGGTATAGGTGGGGAGGTGGTGACTAAGATAGTCAGGAAAAGGGCCAGGGGTGCTGTATTTATTTAGGTCTAAGAAAATGATCCTGTCCAAGGTGATGCTATTATTTGTAGTTTTATTGTAGCATGTAGGGGTATTAATGAGCTGGCTTAGTCTAAAAAGTTTAATGCTGGAGCATTACACTTAGGAGAGAAGAATCACCAGTCAATATTAATGTTGCCTATTATAATCCCTTTAATTTGGAAAAGATTGGATTAGCCAGTATAGAATGCATTGGAGGATAATATTATTTTTCCCATGAGGATATAGAGGACAGTGATACAGATTTCTTTATGACTATTTAATTTAAGGAATGAAATGAGTAAGTTTACAGTTTGGAATTTAGACACAACATTCATATAGGGTGTGATGTCCCCCCCTCCCCGGGACAGAAATCAAGGAGCCTGAATCCTCATCACTGACACTGGTGAGGGACGTTCACTTGGAACAAAGATAGATACACACAGTATTTTTAGATGCAGAACTCTGCACCAAGCACAATTTCCCTTAAGAGCGCACAGGGAACTCACTCAGTCCAGGGCTTGGGTTCCCCCTCTCTCTCTCTCTCTCTCTCCATACCCCCAATAAGACTCCTCACTGGCACAGCTGTTGAGTTGAGTCCTCAGCCGAGTGTCATAGGCCAAGTCCTCCACCACCAACTCTGTGAAACCAGTGGTCTGTGCCCCTGCTCCAAGTATCTGACACACACACACACTCTTTGAGATTTGATTTTCACACACACACACACACACACACACACACACACACACACACACACACACACACACACACACACACACACACACACACACACACACACACACACACACACACTTTGGAAAGGCTGGCACAGATTTACTAGCTATGCCCCTCTATCCAGCCTATAAGGTACCTACTGCGACCAGGACACTCCAAAACCAGTTACTCTAAGGCTCTTACAAGGGCACCCAATTATACAGAGTGAAATTAATATGAATACAAATGGTAGTGTTTGACCAATGGAATATGGCTTCCAGGAGCGGCGACCATGTCACCAAATAAATCTAAGTACTCCCAAAGGTTAAAACATTCTCTAAAAGACCAGCCACAATGAAAAGTTTAAATATATTTAATAATAAATAATAAAAGAACATGAAAATACTAAATATCTATTTACAATAAACACCAGAATTTCAACCACAGGAAATATTAAAATAACACAGATGAATATATTCACACAGATGCATAAAAACAGTACTTAACTAATCTCACTATATTTTCCTGACTGATCTAAAGTATTACTATTCCCTGGTTACTTACTAAAGCAAGGTAACATGAAGAGATCTTTCTTTGTCAGGTTACAAAAACAGACTACCCTGATACGTCTGTCTCATCTAGTATTAAAATATAATTTCAGTGCTAGATTACAGAATGACATCACATGCATCTGGTCATCTGACTTCTGGTTCCCTTACTGCCCCATATACACAGATGGAGCTTTGCTAAGATGTGTTATAGTACCTGGAAGCCATGGAACCATTTCAACACTTCCACCCTTCCAGGGTAACAATTAGTTCACTGCTAAGCACAATACCACAGGATTCTTAGTCCTTGTTTTTACAGACATTTCATCTTTGGCTGCAATCAAAACTGTAAGATGCAGTCTTTATGGCCAACAAGGTTATTTAATTTCAGACTATTTTTCAAAGTTAGCTGTACTGAGATTAACATCTTCTCTTCCAATATCCTCTATTATAATATTAATTTCAATAGGTATAATACAAACGGACATACAGGTGTATTTCTTTTTTCTGTTCAGCAGGACCCACTGTTGGTATATTTTTTAACACAAGCAGCTTTACGAATACATTTTCAACACAAGCACCAGTACAGATCAGTTTGATATACAAATGACATATAATTCTTTACAAAACTCCAGCTAGCTATGCTGGCATATATTACACATCCACTGCCCTAATTCTTCTGGCATAGCTGGCAGTACCTCACATTGTCACATAGTGAGCAAAGTCTAGTGCATTAGAGTAGAAGAGAGCTATCCCACTTACTTTTTTGATGGACTGTCAGCCCTGATAATGTTATATCTAGTGGGCAGTATTTTAGAGTCAGGAATAAGTGATTTAAGCCAGGTTTCAGAAATGGCCAGTTCTTCAGGGGAGTTGTAGGATATCTAGACTTGCAGTTTTGTAACGTTATTGCAAATATTATGTAGATTCATAGAAGCAATTTTTAGTTGATTTACCCTGTGAGGAGGGTTTTATTGGATGTTAGAAGAATTTTGCTGGCTGAGGTTCTCTTTAGGACCAGGGTTGGGGTATATGCTCCCTCTCAAAGTTAGTTTGGTGAAGGTGAAGACATGTATGATTGTTTTTTTTTTTTGGGGGGGGGGGTATTTTATGTATTAAGTTGTCTGAGAGTCCAAAATGCTTTTGAATATAACTTTGTCAGTCATTTTTGGCCTGGTTTAAATAGTTATTTCTTGGATCAGCATACAAAAAAACCTATATTTCAAACAATAGTTTGGAATAATTATACATAACTGAAAATCTCACCATGCAAGACACAATATGTAAATGACAAATTAATAAATCTCTTCAGATAGTCTTCATGTGTCTTTTGATTTTTTGGAACAAAATACTGTTTTCCAAACATTTATTTTTGTTTGCACTTTTTCAGACTGGAATAATTCCACTGCATTCATTCATTTGCTTTGATAATGTGCTTTGACAGAACAAAAGAAAAATACTATTCTAATGAGTCAGCAATTTTATGCCCCTCTGGTAGAAATATTTTAATTGTGATTGTGAAAATAATATGTGCTTTTATTCCCATATTTCTATAGAGCTATAAGTGGCCAACAAGCCTACTATTTCTTCTATTATTTTAATATAGTTATTGTTAAATATTACGGCGTTAGATCCCATTTTAGGTGGAGGATTAGATCATGCTGATCTTTAAATAAGTTGTTCATCCAAATATGAAATAAAGTTAATTAATCCAGATGAAGAGCCTTGTTTAGTGATTATTCTTATTAAGGATCTATGAGCTCTTTCTGTGCTATGGGATGGGCCCTCTTCCAGATTAAGCATTCTGTAATCCAAGCAGTAAGAGAATTGATTATATGGACTCTTTTCCATATTGCCTGAATAACTTTACATTCTAAGGTTATTTTTGAATTCTGTATTTTGAAGATTATCTGTTTTTTTCTAGAAGATTGTTTTGTTTTAGTGAAATTAATCCTGTGGGTCTTTTCCTCAGCACACTCTCAGTTTCATTTAAGAATGTCTCACTGCTGTTTATCTAGATACCTTAGTATGCACAATGTTTTAAAATAGTATAGTCTGTTTGCTGCAGTTCTCTTGTACAAGGTCTAGTTTGCCCACCAATATATCAATTTACAATGATAATTCATTTGTTGTGCATGAAGTATACTGATTATGCTTTGATATTCGGAAAAAGATGAATCAGTTAAGCGCCAGAGTGGTGTGAGACCCGACCTTAACAAATGTTAAGCAACTGCTAATGTTGTTAAGGTTGAGTCTAACACTCTTCAGTAAAATCTACCTGTACAGTGGCAGTGACAATAGCAGAGTAGAATTCTTTGTTCTGCTTGCTGTCCATCAGCAACATGTCCTGACTTCTTGTAGTAAATGTAAAGGTTACCACATTTACAGGATTTTCTGATGGACATGAAATCTGAAACCAAAATGATGCTGTCAATCTTCAGTAATTTGTCCGAAAAACACAAACTTTATGAGGAACAAACCAAATATATGAGACAAAAATCTGGACATTCTGTGAAAGACTGGGCAGTTGAGAGACATGGGAAGGTGAGTATAAACAGAAGGGATTATGTTACACTGTCTTCCTGACAGCACTCGCTAAGTGCTTTATGGCTTTTTGAAAACACATTATTTTTTTTCCCTTTTTACTTTAACTTGTACTACAAGGAGCAGAGAAAAGCTTCATGCTCTTTTTGACATGGATGCCACGAAATTCACCTCTTGGGCTTTGCTCTTGAGGTGAATTTCTTTGCATCCATGTCTCAAACATATATCATACCATGACCCCCCCAAAACGTGCACGCTGATTGGCCAGCGTGCACATTGTAAATAGAGTTATACTAATGGAAAAAGGACTTTTTTCCATTAGTATAACTCTACTTTTAAAACACTGTCTCGCTCTGTTAAATGGGTTTAACATAGCGAGACAGCTTTAAAATAAGCAACGGAGATCTCCGTTGCTTATTTTAAAGCTGTCTCGCCATGCTAAACCCATTTAACATAGCGAGACAGGTTTTAAAAAGCAACGGAGAAAGCAAGATCTCCGTTGCTTTTATTTTGCTATGTTAAATGGGTTTAACATAGCGAGACAGTTTAAAATAAGCAACGGACATCTCCGCTGCTTATTTTAAAACTGTTTCGCTATGTTAAATCCATTTAACATAGCAAAACAGTAAAAAGCAACGGAGATCTTGCTTTCTCCGTTGCTTTGCTCAGCTCTGATGTACGCGCAGGCGCAGTACATCAGAACTGCCGCGGATGCCAGACATCTGCAGAGGGGCAGTAAACAGGCATTATACTATGCCATTATTTAAGAAAAGTAATAGTTTCTTTTCTTAAATAATGTCATATAATAGCAATAACTCACTTCTGGGTGTGGGTAATGCTGTACCCACGGTTGGCTTTGTTTGGTCCCTCGGGCTTCGCCCTCGGACCAAACCATGCCAACCGTGGGTAAATCCAGCATTACCCACACCCAGGCATGGGTTATTGCTATAATAACTCAGTTAGGATCTGCAACCTAATCATAATCTTTATATAGTAGCTACCAGCTCATGAAAATCCCGTTTTTTTAAAGACGCCTTTTCTAAAGATTTAGAAAGACACATTTTCTTAATATCTAATTATTGAATTTCACAAGAATTATGATAACATTCCAATAGTTTTTTGTTTAGAATTAATCCTGGTAATGAATTGCTAATTAACTTTGTTATACACTAGTGAAATAATTACCTCTGGCTTAATTTCTATAAGATATTCCTGTAAGAGAATAAACATATCTGCAGAGCTATTGCACACACTACTGTCTTGTATACATTTTAAATGCCATTACACTGATATCTAATCTATAACATTTAGCAAAAATGAGCAGTTTAATGTTTTTTGCAGGATGCCTGCATCTGCTTAAATCATACCTCTCAACCTCTTAGTGCAAGAAATCTAGACAAAGCCCAACAAAATGGGGAGACAAAGGCACAAAAATAGGGACATATTTTAAATATTGCTCTTATGAATCTAGAAAGTTGGTAGAGTAACAGGGTTTGTTTTAACATACATTTCTGGAGGATTTGAAGTCTGAAACTCAAATGTATGTCATTATTTAGTGACTTCAGTCCTCTGATCACCCCAGAGATTTGTCAGAAAACCACACACTTTATGAGGAACAGACCAAAAGTATGAGCCAAAAATCTGGACAGTTGAGAGGTATGTCTTAAATACTGAAACATAACTTAAACAGTAAAGCCTGTTAATTTCATACAAAGAGGAGTGATATCCTCAGTGAGACACTTAGGCAGCACCTATGAACCACCTATGAACCTATAGTCTTGGCAATCTGGGTTTGTTGTGTTGGGAGGAAGTTGTCAGCCACATTAATCCTGTGGGGGAAGGGGTGATATGGCTGAACTGTGCATATATGTTACTTACATGTTACTCACATGCATGAATGTACATGTTAGGAAGTCATCATGCCACTAGGAGCCACCTCTCACAAAAGCAGAGGAGCCCACTGATGGTCACAGTAACATACAGATAAGTCCAGGTGGTGGAATAGTGGCTGCTATATCCACTGTACTCCCAGGTATATATTATGTTATTGTTTATTTAGTTATGCATTTGAGTTTTACATTTTTCACTCGTCTTGTGTATATTCAATAAGACGATGAGGCTGGGTGTTCATTTAAGTAGTTTATTACACACAAACACATCAGGAAGAGAATGGTAACATTAAACTTAAATGAACTAACTGACTGACTACTATGCACGTGCATGCTTACACCTCAGCTGCTCACAAGAAAATGGCACTCTTGTTTGTACATGCTCAGCAGGTATATGCATGTGCCCACTGACTGGAATGGCTCTTAAATGAACATACACTCTCTGATCTACATCCTCCCTTTTTGACTAGTTAAACATGCAAATAAACAATGATAATCATATGAGCATGCAAATTATACAAATATATACAGATAACAATCATGTCCAGGTTGCTGTGTATTTAGGATTAGGTCTTGAGATATGACCTGACCTCATAATGTAATAACTAGAACTGGGTTTAGCAACAGGGAAATTCACTGGGGAATGTTCTTTTTGAGGACTAGTGGGGATACTCTCAAGAACAGGAACAGGCAATGAAATGTTCTCTGAAACAGGAATATCGGACAAATCACTCAGAGAATTAGAGTCTTTGTTACAAGCAAAATGTTGCAACACTGGCTCGGACACTGGTAGTAAATGTTTCCGATTCCACCTGAATTCCATGCCTTGCAACTCAACAATGTATGATCTTGGTTCTTCACACAAATGTTTTACATATCGTATTTGGTCAAATCCTTTTGCTGTTTGCATTCTCACTGTCTCTCCTTTTTTTAACAGATTCAAAGGTTTGCTGGTTTTATCATAGTAAGACTTTTGGGATAAATGCTTCTTTAGGAGTTGAGCTTTTACTGCTTTGTTGTTTTTAGCACTTGGAACCCACAAATTCTTACTGATTGGCAGTGTGGTTCTGGTTTGTCTCTACATTAACCTCTGGGCAGGTGAACCAAGAAGATTGTTGTGAGATATGTTTCTGGTATTTAGAAGATTTAGAAAACATCAGTATTGTCATGTATAGACTTTTCCAACAGCTGTTTTGCACTTTGAACTGCACGTTCTGCCATTTGACTGTGCGTATTCAGGACTACTCATAACATTAACAAAGTTGCATGTTTCAGAAATCTTTTAAAATGCTGACTTGTAAACTGTGCACCATTGTCAGAAATGACTTTGTGCGGACTACCATGGACAGAAAAATGTCTCTTCAACTTTGTAATGACAGTGTTAGATGTCAAGTTAGGAAGTAGGTCTATCTAAATCCAGTTTGAATAAGAGTCTACTAACACCAAGTAATGTTGACCATTCCATTCCAAAATATCTGCATCTACTGTTGACCAAGCTAGTTCAGGAATCTGGCTTAGATGAAGTGGTTCTTTTTGCTGATGTGGTTTAGTAGTATTACAAACAGAACAAACTGAATGTTCTTTCTCAATATCCCTTGACATAGAAGGCCAAAATACTAGTCCTCTCACCCTTCTTTTGGTAGAATCAGTTTGTGGGTGGCTACGATGTAAGATTTTAATATATCGTTGCAAGGATTTTGGAACAATCATTTTTGGGCCTTTTATGATGATACCATCTTCCATCAAAATCTGATTTCTGTAAGGAAAATACTGCTGCACTTCTAGTGGTAAACAATATTGCTTTGATGGCCATCCTCGACTGATAAAGTGGTTGAGCTTCTGGAGAACTGGATCTGAAGCTGTGTGAGTTCTAAGCTCATCAAAACACATGGAAGAAAAATGTTTCACTTCCTTGACTTCAAAATCAGGTTTCTCATTGTCATGATGTTCAGTGTTTTTTCTGGATGGTCTGCTTCAGTATCAGGGAGGTAAAGAAGATTGCCTTTTCTATAAACCAAGTAAAAATTGTACTTTTGAAATTTCAACATCATGCCTTGCAATCTGAGCTGTGTGCATTGGCTTTTTCAAAATAGTGACCAAAGTTGGTGGTCAGTCTTTATATGAAAAGGTTGGCCATAAATATAATCATAGAACTTTGAACACACAAACACAATTGCCAAGAGCTCTATCTCTATCCGAGCATACTGCATTTCAGTCTGGGTTAAAGTTCTGGATGCATAGGCTACTCATCTGCCCTCTTGAAGAATAACTGCACCAAGTCCAAATTTCAAAGCATCACAAGAAAGAGTTACAGGTTTGTGAACATCATAGTTTCTTAAAGTGGGTGGACTCACAATTGTCTGTTTCAGGACATCAAATGCTCTTTGGTGTTGTTCCAACCAGGACCAAGTTACATTTTTGTGTGTCACCTCTCTTAGTGGTGCTGAAAGATCACTCAAATGTGGAATAAACTTGCCCAAATAGTTGACCATGCTAAGAAAATGTTGCAAGGAGGTGACATTGTCTGGAGCTGGCATCTCAAGAATTGCAGTTTGCTTATAAGGATCTGGTCGTAAGCCTGGACTGGTAAACAAATGACCTACATAAGTAACTTCTTGTAGCCTAAACTTACATTTCTGAGGATTTAGCTTAAGACTCACTTCACAAGCACATTCCAGAACTTTCCTGAGGTTTCTATCATGTTTGACTTCACCATTGCCTCCTACAAGAATATCATCTACTATAATAGCACATGGATAGCCAATAAGAATTTGCTCCATCACACCCTGAAAGACTTCACTGGCAGAATTTATCCCAAATGGCATTATCAAAAATCTTTACCTTCCAAATGGTATACTGAATGTAGTAATCAATGAAGATTTTCGGTCAAGCAAAATTTGCTAAAATGAAATTTTTGCATTCAAGATAGAAAGAACAGTAGCATGTGGCATAACAGTAGCAACTTCTTTGACTGTATGTATTGGATGATGAAGTCATTTTAGTGCTTTGTTCAAGTTTCTTGGATCAATACATATTTTAATATCATCTGAGCTTTTCTTATGAGCTTTCAAAAGATCAGGATAGTCAGAAAAAAAATTTGTGTGAAATTCTCACTGTCTTTGAGACCTAACAATGACTGCATGTGTTTTTTCACTATGTAAAATCGCAAGTCATAGCTGTTCCCAGCAGAATAACATGAAAGGACTAATGAGCCTTCTGTTTGAATTCTTCATCACCATAAGCAAGAAGCTTCGCACACTTTGCCAGATCAAGCTTCCCACTAGCTCTTACTTTGGCAAACATTTCTGCTGACATAACACTGCACTTTGAACCGGTATCAACATTTCAGCCATTATCACAATATGGCTGTCTTCCCCCTCCCCTGCATACACAGCTGGGACATACACAAATGAACACCCCCTTTCAATGGCTTCTGAACCAGATAAATTAAGCAGAATAAATGCCTTTGTACGTGTGGACCAGGTCTGCAAAATCTTTTTGCCATGCCAACAAAATGCTCTTATAATTACGTATAAATGCATACATACACATACCAGGTACTGGAAAAAAATATTCAACTGCACCATAAACTCTTTGAAATGACTGTTTTCTGCAAAATAACTGTACTGTAATACTGCACAAGCATGCAAACACTTTGCACACTTCAGATATCTTGGACAGCTTTAGTTAATATGAAAAAGAAGCACATAGCAAAAAAAATACAGTAGTTTTCCCATTTTTAAACATTTTATGCAATTCAGAAGTTATTTCAAGCACTTTTGTAAGCATTTCAAGTATTTTTATCAATATATCACAATTTCAAACATTTCATTGAATTAGAAAATCATTTTGATTGGTTTTAATGCTCCATTTTATATTTGATGAATAAAAAATCATTTAAATGAGTTTTAATACCTGTATTTGTCTTTCTGACCTGTTTGCGAGTCATTTGAGCTTTGGATGATTCACTTCTGTATATTCTTCCCATCACTTCGGATCCCATTCTGACACCATATCACTCATCTTGTGTATATTCAATAAGACAATGAGGCTGGGTGTTTAATTAAGTAGTTTATTACACACAAACACATCAGGATGGAGAATGGTAACATTAAACTTAAATGAACGAACTGACTGACTACTACACACATGCATACTTACACCTCAGCTGCTCACTACAAAATGGTACTCTTGCTTGCACATGCTCAGTACTTATATGCATATGCCCACTGAATGGAATGGCAATTAAAGGAACATACACACTCTAATCTACGACATTGACTTTGGCATACAAGAATATTTACTGATCTGAAAAATCTGTGGAACCTGCCCTTTAGACAATAAGGTTATAAATATGTTGCATTCACAGTACTGTGTGTACACCTGGACATTTTAATGCAGGTGTTATGTGTAAGGGTAACTACACAGTGTGTGCATATCATTAAAGGACCTTCAGGCTTACAGCATGCAGAGCTTTAGCCCAGAGATGAGTACTTCTTTAATATTTTTAAATGGTGTTTAAGTAGGCTGTTGTGTTTAAAACTCACATATATATTGTTGACATTGTGTTGGTAATACTTTAATATGATGCTTCCTTTGCAAATCCTACAGGACAGTCTGATGCCCTCAGTGATTGCAGTCCATGCATTAATATTAACTATATAACTGGCATATTGACTAACAGTCAGGGCATAGTGTCTGAAATAGTGCTTTCAATGTGTTTAGTCATAGACGATGCAACAAACACATAGAACACAGTCTGTGGCACACAAAACATGGTTGCTGTGTGTGCACCAAGTGCCTCGTTTATATGTGTTATGACTACTGTTGTGTCACACATACTGGTGGAGTGTATAGAGGTGCATGTGGAGTCTGTGCTGATATCACAGAAGATGATATGCAGGATATACTTGAATTATAGTAGCTGGAGTTGATGCACAGCCAACATTTGCCAAATCTGAGGATGTTTCACTTGCAGATCTGTGTGTTTACTGAGTTACATGATCTGCATTTGTAGTTTCATGCACTTTCTGTTTCTGAACAGCATGGGTACCCAGCTTGGCAACAGGAATGTATTACAGAGAGTGCCACACATGATACGCACAATGTATGATGGTACTCAGAAGCACCATTTTGACATGGTTCAGGGTGTCTATGACAAAGTGGAGAACTGCTATCAGCAAATGCCAATGGTCACTGAAGAGATGACATAACTGTGTCAAACATACTGGTTATAAACTCTGACATTTGATGATCATGCCCTAGAATGGCCCCACACTGGCCAGTGCAGGCAAGGCTTGGATTCATGGGTCAGTGGTATGAGCATCAGAGGCAGATGCTCAGCTAACCTCATATACAGCTGCAAATGGCATTGTGTTTAATCCTGTGCATATCTTTTTGATCCCAGTAATAGCATCATATGGCTGTGCTATTCTTCTGTGAGTATGTGGCACTTGGCTGATGTTTAGGACATCTATGCTTCCCAGCCTGACAACACATGATCATTAGGAATTTATCCTTGATATGGGAGGCAGTAGCTTAGGACACTGTTATGGTACCCTTCAATTGAATGCTGTAGTGCCTCAGAAGCCAGTATTACCCAACAGAATGTGCACTTAGCTTCTAGAGGAAATGAGTTTTGTTGCAGGCCATGGGCGATTATTTGTGGAGCACATGTCTGACACACTGCCTACACCATCTCTCTGCCCATTTTATATGTATTGGTGTCCCATTGTTCAAAGAGCTGGATAAAGAGAAGACTTTTATAATGGTAGGGTTTATACCACCTTACTATATCATCTTGTGCAGATTGCAGGACTTTGGCTGCAGCAAGGACATTTACCTGCTGTATAACATTTGCCACAAAAGAGAGAGGGTTTTATCTTATACATGTTGCTAATTTCTTGATTTTAACACCGATTTATAGTTCTACCTTCTGCGGGCATCACAAACCATTGAGGTGCTTCAGTTCAGATTAACACGTATGATGCAGTTGGTTGTATTATTATTTAGATTCACCTTTCTCAGCTTTTCTTTCTAAATCCCAAGCCCCTTGTTACATTATTGAGCAGGAGGTGGAATCTCGCTGTTTGCGATGACAGGTTTGGAATTGGACTCACTGTCTTCTTGATTTCATGCTTCCTAGCAACTTTAAGGCACTCCTGGTTGTCACATGACCTGGAATGTATCCTGTGCCGATCTGAAATGCCAGGAAATTGGTCTGCATGAGATTTTGCAAATTCTGGTGATTTTTCTCATTACTACCTACATGTGGGACTAGGTTTACAACTACCCAAGATGGATGACATTAGAGATTATGATTAAAACTGACTAAGATTCCTCAGTCTAAGTATGTTCATTTAGCCCTGATGGAAAATGGTTTTGGGGGTGTAACTATATCTTCATATTTCCTCGGTCAGGTAAAGTTAGGACATGCTTGGGCATTCACATTTATGGCATTTCCAACACAAAAATATAAGAAGTTTTTAGTATATTTATTTCATTAAAAACGTGTACAATTAACCAGATGATTATGCTTGTCTTGTGCATAATGTCACCATATTCTTTGCTAACCATATATTATTTGTTAAATGCATGTGTTATATGCCATATTTTAATATATATACTTTGACCCATAGAAATTACAGTTTACCGAACTGCAGTTACGCTAGTCCTTTTTTGCAAAAGTGAATTTATCTGAAAATGCACTTTTGCAAAAACTGAATCACAGAAACACAAAATAAAACACAAAAACAAATACACTCAACACATGTATGGAAGGGAGCAAGCCCACCCAGCACTCCCCACACCCCTGCTACTTATATATATACTAACTCTGAGATTGCACAACTTTGGGGAAAAGGGAATATTCCCTTATCCTCACTGTACTGCAATCTACAACAACAAGCTCCCCTTCCATATACCACTGAAGAAACACCATACCTGCACCATCACAGGATCCTGGAACCAGTGACTTCTCTTCGCTGAACTGGTTTTCGCGAAAGTGCATTTTCGGCTAAATGCACTTTTGCAAAAATGGACTTGCGTAACTGCAGTTCGGTGAATTGTAATTTTGATGGGTCAAAGTAGACCTATATATATATATATATATATATATATATATATATATATATATATAGACACACACACACACTCACACACACACACACACACATATATATATATATATATATATATATATATATATATATATATATATATATATATATATAGTGAGTATTTGATATGAAACTGCACATCTATCTTAATATTGGCAGTTAGCACAGGGGGTAATACTCTGAGCTGTTAACAAACTGCTTATAGTAGTTAAGGGTGCAGGATGTGATTCCTTTCATCTCCATTTGCCTACTGTGTAACTCTGAGCAAGTCACTCCATCAGACAGTGCTCACATGTTGTATTTGCAAAGGGACATTTGCATCCAGTGAGCTTACCTGATAAATAAAATAAAAATAAAATATCATTAAAACTGGGATTCATAGACATGTAGTACACTGCACAGTGCAAATGAGCCTAGGCAATGGCCATACACAGGATGTAGATGATTTGCAGACAAAGATAGTGTGATCATACAATACTGAAAAAAGTGTATATGTAGCACATTTTAATGACTGCATATTGGCAAGGAAATTAGGAACCCCTACATAAATGAGCCATGTGAATTAAGCAAAGGATGACTTCCAAAATGGTGGAGTGATTCAGAAATGTATCAAAAGGATGCAGTGCTCTGCTATGCAGACCGATTCAGTACCCTGAGATTCATGGTGTACATTACGGGCATGATCCCTGGAGTAGTAGCATCAGTAGCACAGCAGCATGTGGTATCAGCCACCAGTGCTGTTAGTGGCTGCAGTGTTGTTGATAACACCTATCTGAACCATTGGTGGCAGTATAAACAGTGCCTTCCATGCCACCAGCTCACAGATAACCAGATTGTGCACTATTTCTGAATGGACATGGAGACTGAAAGCTGAACTTTGTTGTCCACAAGAAGAATCAAGGGAGATGCATGGCATGTCCATCCCTGTAGATACTAAGGTATGTGTAGCCATAACCATCTTAACTTCAGGGACCTTTCAGCCACCAGTGGGTGACAAATCAGGGATATCACAGATATCAATATAGACCCTAAACCAGTTGTTCAACATTGTGATGGAGCATGTGGAGGAGCATTTCTGGTTCTCCAGGGCAGCATAGGGGAAAACCAGCACCATGTGGATATTTTACAATATATCCTATTTCCCTGAGGTCCTGGAATAAATACACCACATACTTAAAAGACAACCATAAAAACTTTTATTAACAATGTTAAGCACTTTCATTTCCTGGGCGGCCACTGTGGTGCAGCGGTTAGCATTGCCACCTCACAGCAACAGGTTCTCAGGTTCGATCCTCGGCTGGGGTGCCTTCTGTGCGGAGTCTGCATGTCCTTCCTGTGGTCACGTGGGTTTCCTCCAGGTGCTCCAGTTTCCTCCCATATCCCAAAGACATGCTGTAGGTGGATTGGACACTCTAAATTGGCCCTAGGTGTGAGTGCGTGTGTGTGTGTGTGCCTTCTGTGGAAGGTTGGGTGCCGGGCTGGCAACTCGACATCATAAAACTCCACTGCCAATCATGAGCGGACAGGTGATCCGCTGTGGCAACCCCTAATCGGGAAATGCCGAAAGAAGAAGAAGAAGTTAAGCGCTTTTGTTTCCAATTTTTTGGAACTTTATCAGAACAACAAGCTCAAATTTAGAATTTATATTTGAGTTGATTTCCATTTTTCCTTTTGGTAAACACTTTCTCTCTAATTTCCATCACAAAATTAGCTGGATAATGCCTTAATAATGCAAATACAAATTCTTTAGGTTTGAAACCTAAATATGAGGGCAGTAACAAAATGTTTATCACTATGTTTACACTTGATAGCAAGGCTATAGTGAATGTTCTTTATAAGAATTGGGTCCTTTTTTACTACTGATAAAAATTTATGGGACAAAGTTCGTGAAAAACATGGTATCATTTTTGGAAAAGCTAGATCATTCAAGAATTGTTTGGATAGATTAGCAAGGAATTATTAAAGAGTTAATAGTATGTTTAGATGTGGCTGCTGCTCCCAATGTTCGAATATTATTTTAAGTAACAGTTTTCAGGTCAGGGGAAAAGCATTTAGAATCAACAGCCATTCTTCCTGTAACTCTAAACACAGTTTATTTAGCTAAATGTTATTTATGCCCCGCATTTTATGTAAGGAAAACATCCAGTAAACTGAAGGATGGAATTTAGGAACACTTACTTGACTTTAGGAAGGGTAGAAGTACAAATGCATTGTTTAAACATTTAGAAATGCATAAGACACATTATTTTGGTTTTATGGCTATTGAGCAGGTTTTTAGTGACCCTTGAGGTTTTATTGTAGATGAGCACCTGGAAAAAATGTGAACTCAAATGGCAGCTTAGACTGGATGCTACTAATTCTCCAGGGTTAAATGATAATTGCTCCATAAATTCTGTTTTAAAGTTAAAGTACTATGATGCTTAATTATTTTTTTGTTTAATTATTTAATTGAATTGCTAATTCAGTTGGTGGATCACATGTTTTTAAATGGTGTATTATTTAAAGTGTTTTTAAATTTGAGCTTGTTGTTCGGATGAAGTTCCAAAAAACTGGAAGCAAAAGCATCTACTGTTGTTAACAAAAATTTTTTTTATGGAGAACATCATTGCTTGTCTTTTGTGCACTACAGTAGGTTTTCTTTTAAGTCAGTTGAGTTAATACTTGTTCTTGGCTCTCATAAATACATTACACACATGCCATCAAGACCCCACCTTGTCCCAATGGCCTATGATAGTTGTATCAATAGTAAGGGTGTACACTCCCTGAAATGTCAGATGGTCTGTAATGCCCAGGGCATTATTTATAATATGTCTGTATACTACTCAAATAGCTCACCTGATCTATACTTTTGGAGCATGTCAGAACTTTAGTCAATAGTGTCTGCAAGGGAACTTTCCACAATGTTTTTTTGGTTAGGTACACACACATGTAGGTAGACAGTTCCAAACACACAGGTATCATGAAAGCAGGGAGTAGGTCACATAAAATATGCTATTTGATGTCTGTAACAGACATTGTCAGATATGCCTTAGAGCCCTGATTGCTGACACCATACACAAACCCCAGACCATGCAGAAAATTGCCAATAACACAGTCCATTTGGAAATGTGAAATACATTGGAACATGTATTTGGACTACTGAAGCTATGTTTTGATACCT
Source organism: Protopterus annectens (assembly GCF_019279795.1). Lineage (NCBI taxonomy): Eukaryota > Metazoa > Chordata > Ceratodontiformes > Protopteridae > Protopterus > Protopterus annectens. The sequence continues at coordinate 748,002,247 of NC_056747.1, read as the reverse complement.
AGATATCTCAGAAAGACACAACAATGCCATCCTCTCCACATTCCTGTGCTTCCCTCCCTTGTGTGTCATTCTCCATTCCTTGTTTGTTATTCAACCTCCCCCTAGCACACTTGTCCACCTTCTGTGTTTCTGAGTCCATCCATGGTCATCTGCACCTTTTATGTGTATAACACCCCAGTCTATCTACCCCTGCTTCTGCCTTTCTCCATCTATCAAAACCCCACAGATGTACCTCAACACCTTCTCCACTATCCTTCTTCTGCAAATCCAACACAGGGCTCTTTCCCTAGGTAAAAAAATATCCTTACCATTTTCCCACCACCTTTCCTATCTTACGGTCAACCTTGTGTGTTTACTTCTACTTCCTGTTCTCCCCTTTTTTACTTTCTCACCTACCCCATTCCTTCTCATTCATATGATTAACAGGGCTGGCACTTTGCTGTGTGCACCAACAGTCAGAGGTGTAGCTAACCATTATTGTGCCCTGTGCCATCCCCCAATCTGGCCTCTCCTACCCAAAAAGCTCTTGTACTTAAAGGTGACAAACAAAACAAAAAACATTATGTCCTCACATTTCAAACACATGCTCATATCTCTGAAAGCATAGGGGTTATGAAAGAAGTATAAATAGCAAACATTGCAGCGCAAACAATTTTTACAGTGGTAGTATTCTTTAGGTTCTAGGACTTAAACTGAATTCTATAAGTCACAATAAACACAGTAACTGTTACATTTGCAATACTTTGTAAACAACTTACAATATCTCGGCAACCACTATAGTTACACACATACTATCAGCAGCATTATATTCATCTAGCTGAGAGATTTCATATGAGACTAAGGAATTCTGTCTGTGCTGCTTGGTTGTTAAGATTTAGAAAAATGTGAAAATTATATCTATATAAATTAAAATTATAAAGGCAACAGTTAATATCTATTTACCTGCATTAGACAGAGGTCAAATATTAATGCAGTTAAGTTTGCCATTGTGTAAGCTTTAAGATGAAATCTTTTAAAACTTTGTGCATAGCGTGGTTTTGGAATTATTTATGCAAATACGAGCAAGCAATATTTGATGCCTAGAGGCGCCAGTAGGAGTTAACTGCAGATACCCCTGGAGACGTCACTCAGATGTAATGAGTTAGAGTAGCAAAGTGCTTGTTACATTTTTAACAAATAGTTGCTATATAGTTATACCACACATAGGGCATTACAGTGCTCAGTTTTGACCATAAATGCAGTACCAGCCTTTAAATGCCAGTACAATCGAGATAGGCTTATCGTATCCTATAACAGTTAACTGAATGGAAGGACAAGTGATTTTGTGTTCTGTTCGAGCCAGTTAAGTGAGCTGATGGACAGGCACTCTTGTTTTGATTTCTATACACCTCATATGGACACAACACTGCCACCCTATACCCATTCCTCTGCTTTCCCACTTATGTCTTATTGCACCTGCTGGGAGGGGATTAGAAGTGTTCTTCTAGACTTAAGAGCTAAAGGAATATCTTCTGGACTTAAGCATGTCCATAGGATGGGGGAGGAAATAATGATTCCAGCAAATCTCCCATGTGCAAAGCGATGAGCTATTATTTGCAAAAAAAGGCACTGCGACTAGGAAATTAACGTTTAAACCAAGAGCTTTGAGACACTGTACTGCCCTACAATGTGCAAACTTAATATACTTGGAATTGTTTCAGTAATAAACTGCAGTTACTTTGTGTTCACCAACCAAATTGGTGCATATAAAGGAAGTTCCTCCAAGTTTGAAGAAAAAATCCAGAAGCACAATAGCAAAACGAACAACCAGATAAAGTGTACTAGAGTTTATTGCGACAAAAAAATGCAAATAGAATAGTTCCTCCAAGTGGTTACAGATCTTTATTTTAACTATGGTATCATCACCTGTTCTATATCTTCCCATATCAAGAGTAATGTTATTCTTTATGGCTATGGTGACACAATGCCACTTCCAAGTTTCTGATAGTTTGACTGCAACCCAAGTATCAGTCTCTCATATGTTACATGATTCTTGAATCCCTCATTACAACCTATTTTTTATTTTGCTTATTTGTTATCTGGGTAAACTCATTCCTATAACTGCCTCTTTTCATGGGTAACCTGGCAACACAGTCTCATTAAGTGACTTGCTCAAAGTCCCAGAGAAGGCAACTGGAGACTGAAGGAATCAAACTCAGGACTACAGGATGAAGCTTGCCATATCCTTAATGTTCTCTGCTAAAATGCCCTTACAGTACAGATCATTTATCTTCTGTACTATGTTTGTAACTGCATTTTGATATGCCTGCTGTCCATCTTGTTTATTTTTCTTTCCTTCCATTTCTTCCTTTTTCCATGCTACCTCTGTCTTCTGTTTAACGTCTCACATTCTCATTATTGTCCTCCTCGTTCTTCAGTCTTTTCAGGTTGTAGATTAATTCACTTCTTAGCACGTGCTCTGTCCTTTCCCCTTGTCTTCTAACCTCCCTTTCTTATTCTTCTCCCCTCCCTTTATCTCTTTCTTTCCATCATTTTTGAGTGCAGTGTCCCATATTTAATTATATTTAGTACCTCTTCCTGCTAACCAGTGTATCTGCTTATCTCTTGTATCCTTTTGTTAATTCTTACCTTTCCCTTGTTTTTTTTTTTCCTGATCTTCATTTCAGTTTCAAGTTTTTAATATCCACAATACATTATAAAATAATTTTCACAATCTTGTTAAACCAAACATTAAATTAACAGTTTAGACATATAATCTCAAGTGTGACCCATATTGGTCAAACACTACAAAACAACTACTGTAGAATCAAATATAGCTTCTCTGAAGCCACAGTAACATGTTTAAAAACCTTAAATACAAGTGCAGAATGGTTTGAAATCAGAATGCTTTAATAGATATAATAGATCACTAAAGGTTGCCCAATTCTAAAACTATTCAAACTATGTGGTTCTTACAGATGCCGTCCAATGCTTTAACACTATCTAGTTTCATAGTTTCATAGTTTCATAGTTTAATACTAGGCTATCAGCCCTGGGGCATTTGTAAGCCTAGCCATAGTGATGTGGCTTTCACCACCCCATGAAATGGTACAAAAATGCACAGAATAGATTTAGAATACTGTGCCTCTGTCTAGTAGTGACACAGTGAAGGTCCCCTTATATAATAGAATTAGTTTACTGTGCCCCTGTCTAGTAGTGACACAGATGTGACCCCTGGGGTAAACTTACGATCTCCCATCCACTCATCAAGATTTCTCTTGAAGAGAGTCAGTGAAGGGCTCTGCCTAACATGAACTGGGATCTTGTTCCAGAGCATGGGAAGCCTCTGGGTTATGAATCTATCCCTCCAGCATGTCCTATTCATACTTGTGCCGAGGTTTAAGTCTTTAGCTCTCGTGGTTCTGATGGATTTGGATTTTTTGAGGTGGAGCATGTCCATCAGTTCCTGATTGGACATGGCCTTGTACGCCAGGCAGAGATCACCTCTGAGCAGGCGGTATGCTACTGAATAGAGCTGGAGTTTCTTTAGTCTGGCAGAATAAGACATATGTTGGAGACCCTTGATCCTCTTGGTGAGGTACTTTTGTGGTCTCTCCAGCTGTTGCAAATGCCAGGTGAGGTACATACCAAATGGGGCATTGCACTCAATCATGGGTCTGATGAGGGAGGAGTATAGGGGTACAATGACATCCTTGGATCTGGATGTGAATCCCTTCATGATAAGGTGTGCAAGGTAGAATGTTTTTCTAACCATTTTGGCAACGTGGGTGTCAAATGAGAGGTCGCTGTCGACTTGGGTCCCTAGGTCTCTGATTACTTTTTCCGTACTCAGTGGGTAGCTGTCTATGTGATAATTAGTGGGTACTTTGTTCTTCCCAAAGGGGATGACTATACATTTTTTGGCATTTAGTTTAAGGCCATGACTCCGGCACCAGTTTTCCATTTCTGTGAGGCCTTTTTGTAGGATGTATGTGTCCGCTGGTGTATCGACTATGGCGCCTAGTTTGCAGTCATCTGTGAACTTTGTCAGCCACAACCCTCCCATGTTTGCTTTAACATCTGAGAAATAAATGCCGAAGAAGAGGGGTCCCAGGACAGATCCCTGTGGGACACCACTTGTGACTGGCTTTGAGTCTGACATTGCTTCAGCAATTTTAACTTTATGGGTTCTGTCCTTTAGCCAGTTTGCAACCCATCTAGTGACATAAGGGTTTATGTTTAAGCTGTTGAGCTTATCTATGATGCCTGAGTGGGGTATTGTGTCGAAGGCCTTAGCCAAGTCCAGGTAGGCTGTATGGACTGTTTTGCCCTCATCAATGGCTCTAGTGACTGTTTCGAAAAAGTCAACCAGGTTCAAAAGGTAGGATCTGCCCTTTACAAAGCCGAACTGGGTGGGGTCAAGTGTCTGTAGGTCCCTAATGTTTCTGTTTATGAGTTCCATAATGATTCTTTCCATAGCTTTGCAGACCAGGCTGGTTAAGCTTATGGGGTGGTAGTTCCCAGGGTCTGTAGAGGTACCCCCTTTGTGGAGTGACCTCAGTCCAGAAGTCTCATAGCAGATCACAAATTAGGTGGTCTACTGTTGTTCTTTCTTGCCAATCAAAGATTATTTAGGTATGGAAGGATGACACTACCTCCAATGATTGTAGCTTTGATAAGAGAATCTAGTTCTACACCCCCTGTAATGGCAGGCTGCAGATGTTGAACGCATACTCTGCCATCTCAAGAACCTCTGCTATCAGGCACTCAGGAATGGATGTGCCACATACTCTTGCCTCACCACTCATACATCCCCAGTACTAGTAGTCCTGGACTTAAAATGTCTGTGGATATAGCCAGCTGGGAGCTGCAGTCTGGCCTGCTGTGAGAGGGCATCCACATTTGTCTTGGCATTTCCAAAGTCTTTCCCAGCTTTGCCATCAACTATTTTACAGCAAATCAGTAGTTCAATTAAAAATTGGCAAACGAAAAAAAACTGTCTTCCACTGTCTGCTCATCCCTTCTTATCTTATCCAGTCTATTACTGATTTTATTTCATTTTCTAGCTCTGTACATCTTACTCCTCCTGGTTCTCACTTTCAGATTTCCTGTTATATTCACCCTTTCTTTCCCGTCTTTTCTTCTCTTCTCTTTGTAAGGTTCTCTTCCACTCTGCTGTTTATACAATATATATCTGACAGTTGTATTTCCGACAAACGTCCCCCTCTTTAGGCTGCTTATCAGCAGTATTCTTTCCTTTGATATGCCAGAGAATTACCTGTATGACATCAGTGGTATTTTTCCTGACAAAACTCTTACTCAAAACAACAAGTAAGTAATGTGCTTTTGGAGTAAGTAGTCAGTGAAAGCTTGTTATAACAGTTCAGTAGAAGAGGTACTCATGATAATAGAGGAACACGCACATCTTAATTGAAAATTATTATATATCTGAATCTGCGCAGACGGGGCCACTAATGATGTATAACTTACTTCTTGTCAAAGTGACACAACATAGTATTATTTTGCCTTTAAAACAAAAGCAGTTTTATATGGGACTGCAGAATTTGCTTGAAACAACAAAATGTCGACAGCTGCTTGATCTACCACATTTGGTCAATGCATGCAGATGGTCGACTGGTGTGCTAGCTCGACAATCCCCAGTTGGGGGAATATTCCCTTTCCCTGGGGATTTGGCAATCTCGGAGTTAGTATATATAATTAGTGGGGGTTGTGGGTGTGCAGGGGGCTTTCACCTCTGCAAAACATGTTATTTATTTTCTTTTTTTGTTTGCATGTACAAGGATTTCCCAAGTGCATTGGCAGGTGACCTGTGGGATGTATAACAGCAAGAAGAGAAATTTCATTACCTACTACTTGTGATGTAGTTTTCATAAAAATATACATTTGATAAGAGCTCATATTCTTCGTCTCATAGTTTACATTATTGACCTTTTGTGTTCAACAGTCTTGATGAAGACATTTTGCTGTGTTGACCAGGGTAAGTAATCTCATATATATCCATATAGATAGACAGATAGATAGATATACCCACTCACTTTTTTGACCAGGTTAATCCTAATAGGCTTGTGCAGACATGTAAAAAGTTGTACATGACACTGGGGAAATTCTTTGTCTCTTTTTGATAATTTCCATGAGATCTTTAACATTCACCTAGGCTTCCATTAAGTAATGCAGGGAGGATATTAACTTAATATCTCATCCTAAGAACAGCACCTCTGGAGTACAACAATACCTCTCAACACTGCAATGTACTGTCGGTGTTGCTACATAAATCCAAGCACATGACCTGGCAAGAACCCACTTCTGATCTTCCCTGCATAAGTATGCAGAATTTTCACTGCAACAACTGCCTTTTTAACATTAGACTTGGGTTCAATGGCCTAGTCATAAGATCAGTTTTTGTGGCACTGAATTTCCACTGACAGAATCCAGTAAAACAGAATTCTTACTTACCTGTGGGATGTATAACAGCAAGAAGAGAAATTTCATTACCCATTACTTGTGATGTAGTTTTCATAAAAATATACATTTGATAAGAGCTCATATTCTTTGTCTCAGTATGTGCTCTCGGCTTGTGAAGATGTAAAACCTGCAGATGAATTCTGTATCACTGCAGTCAAGAGTTAAGTATTAAATAGATTTGTGTGGTGGAAGTGTGGGGGGACTGGTATCATGGGGATCTATAATTTACAGTGTTAGAAAAAGATTTACTATCTCAAAACACTCTGATAGTAGCAGACACACGTTCCACTGATTAAATAAGGGGATGTGCTTTCTAAATGCTTTGTTTCACTTACTGGTTTATTAAGTCCATGGCAAAGACAGCACACTTGTAAAATCTCAGGGGCATTTGAATTGTTAAACAAACAAAAGAAGAGAGTGAGAGAGAGCAAGAATGTGTGTATCTGTGTGTTTATTTGTTATATGTGTGTGTGTGTGTGTGTGTGTGTGTGTGTGTGTGTGTGTGTGTGTGTGTGTGTGTGTGTGTGTCAGTACTCTGCAGCCATCTAAGTACATTACTGATGGATATTTGAAGTTAATGTTAGTTTCAGAAAGAAAATGTTAACATTCGCTCTGAAGACTTAAAAATACTAGCCAGTCTTAGCCATGTCATTCACTTTTTTGATACAGCAGTTAGCTGTGCAAAACTGGATGGCGGCTAAAAAAAAATACTAAATGTTCTAAATGGACAGGGCGTACTTCATAATATTGAATGCATTAGATATTTAGATGTAAATAGAGAAAGGGAAATTGTGTTGGTTATTGGCTAAATTTCATAATTTTAGGAAACTGTACTCTATTATATTAGCAGCCTTTATAGCAGGTATGAATAATATCTTTGCAAGAAGCAGATTCTGTAGTGAGAACAGCCATTCATTACTTGAGAGCATGCTTGTCAAACTTTATCCCTGAGGTATGCCACAAGCTGGCTGGGCCTAGCAGTTTGTATCTGCCTTCAGAGTCACTGTTTCTGTAGTCTGCATATCCTGCTGGTCTAACTCCTTGATGGCTGACATAAAACGGATTAGTCGCTGTCACTTTGGCAATGAGAAAAAAGGTCTCCCTTAAAGAAGCATCCAAGTTTGATTGCAGATATTGATATTTTGGGCCACCTAGTCTACTAGTATCTCTCTGTCTCTTTGTCCCCTCTCTCTCTTTCTTTTCACAAGATCACTGTGTACCACAGGTATTCTTAAATCTCCTGCACACATACGCGCACACACACACACACACACACACACACACACACACACACACACACACACACACACACACACACACACACACACACACACACACTAGTTTGTGGTATAGTATTATTAACTAGAGTATCCCTACAGCATTTTTTAAAGCTAACCAGTTCATGAAGGTTTCCATTGCAAAATTGCACATATCTTTGTAACTCTTAAGGAAACCATTTTTACACCACTTACTTTACTGTTTTTTGAGAAGGAGAGTACAACATATCTACTAAGCCTAGAGACAATATCTTTTATATCCCAAATAAGGCAAAATCTATTACAGTATTCCGTTGATTTGAGAGTGTTTATACTGGATTTACTATACAATTATTGAACAATGGCAGACTTTTAGCATGTGTGCAGACTTATGTGAGATTGTCTGCTTAAGATTTTGTTTTGTATGATTACAGTAGTCTGCCAATTCAAAAGTTTCAATGAACCAGTTGTGTGAAATAAAAAATATATTTAGCTGTTTTAGGCTTGAATTGACATGGGTATATTATTTAAAAAGTGGCCGTGTTATTAAAAGATTAGAATTTTATTTTACATGGTGAGATGAGTTTTTTATGAACTTGCGAGCCATTTAGCCCCGACACTGTGTAATAAGTGACCCATTTAAGTAATGATCACGTGACATATATAATCAGATTATTTATATTTTCATATCCTAGATGAAGAAGAGAACCATAAACTTTCAGTGGGTTTTGTCGTTCTTACAAAAAAGATGTGCCCTCTTACTCAGCATAATACTATACTGACTGTGCCCTCTTACTCAGCGTAATACTGCACTGGCACTGCCCTCTTAGCGTAATACCGCACTGGCAGTGCCCTCTTACTCAGCATAATACTATACTGACTGTGCCCTCTTATTCAGCATAATACTATACTGACTGTGACCCCTTACTCAGCATAATACTATACTGACTGTGCCCTCTTACTCAGCATAATACTATACTGACTGTGCCCTCTTACTCAGCGTAATACTGCACTGGCAGTGCCCTCTTACTCAGCATAATACTGCACTGGCAGTGCCCTCTTACTCAGCATAATACTGCACCGGCAGTGCCCTCTTACCCAGTGTAATACTGCACTGGCAGTGCCCTCTTACTCAGCGTAATACTGCACTGGCAGTGCCCTCTTGCTCAGCGTAATACTGCACTGGCAGTGCCCTCTTAGTGTAATACTGCACTGGCAGTGCCCTTTTACTCAGAGTAATACTGCACTGGCAGTGCCCTCTTACTCAGCGTAATACTGCACTGGCAGTGCCCTCTTACTCAGCGTAATACTGCACTGGCAGTGCCCTCTTACTCAGCGTAATACTGCACTGGCAGTGCCCTCTTACTCAGCGTAATACTGCACTGACAGTGCCCTCTTACTCAGTGTAATAATGCACTGGCAGTGCCCTCTTACTCAGAGTAATACTGCACTGGCAGTGCCCTCTTCTCAGCATACTACTGCACTACAAGTTCAAGGGATGCTTACAAAGAGGCAGGGTACAAAGGCACTAGGTAGCATGAAAATGACATCATGACTAGGTACATGGATGTATGCCTTTGGGACTCTGGAAGTTTGGGAAAATCAGGAGGAAAGAGAATGGCCACACCCAGAAGAAGGCAAAAGAGTATCTATTGCTTTTAAGCCTTTGGTTTGGATGCTTCCTAATACAATACGAATAGTTCAGAATAAACTACCCGTTGTTACCTTGAGTGGGAAAAGCGAGCTTCAGTGCAGTGGGAGATGACATGAAAAGAAGAGTGGAGAGAAGGAATAAGAAATGGCTGAATACTGTCATGCCTGAAGTGACTTCAGAAGCTGTGTAGACTAAGGGTGGAGTGTTCAGTCGTTAAGCCATGAATCCCTTGTTGATGTCACTTTTTATTGCAAAATATTTAATTTCCCTTGTATCTTAAGTTTGTTGCCTAATATATCACTGTTTGTAATATTACTGAAGTTTCTCATTTCATACTAAAACACTAAGCATTCAAACATACAATGCAGACTGATAGGTCTTAACCTTGACAACAAACTCAATACTCTTCTAAAAGCTTGACTTCTCTGGCTCTGTTGATTGTTTGTTTGTTTCTTTCGGCTTTTCCCGGTTAGGGGTCGCCACAGTGGAACTCTGGTCTGCTAATGATTGGCAGAAGATTTTGACGTGCTGGCTTGCCGGGCCTAACGCACAACCTTCAATGAAGGAATGCCCATTCACGCATGTCGCCACACAGAAGACGCTCTGACTGAGAATTATATGTGCACTTACCAATGATGTTTTTCAATGCTACAAAAATGACATGATTTACTTAAAGCATGGGGGCTGCAAGGTATTGAAGATGTCCCATGTTCTCTGATTTTTGTGTTAATATTAAGCAGTCACTCAGCGTGGAAGTTTCAATAAGAATTGGGCTTTACGTACCAAATACAGGTCACCTCTAAGTAGTTTCTAGGACACAGAGAACAAAGATAGTCTCTGTAATTTATCAGTTTAGTTCATATTTTACAACTCCTGCTTTAATGTGCTGAGAATCTCTGAACCTTCTCAAAGTGTCATGGAGTTAGTTTTGAGGCTGCAGAATGTGACATCAAGCTCTGCAATTGATCAAACATGTAGATAGTGGTACAATGACTTTCTACAGCATTAAAAAACATCATTGTTATTTTGATTCATTTGTCTATTCTTAATGTTTCCTCATTAAAGTTTCTAATCAAAGCATAAACATTGTCCTCATAACTCATGATACTACAGTCATTGGCATGGAGATTAAGACTGCTGTTATTGCACCAAGCACTGATTGTGTTTAAGCTATCTTGAGAAATGTTTGCACCCTGAGTGGATACCACCATATGGTCTAGTCTGCAGTCATTAAGAAATTTGCTAACAAGAGTTCAGCATTATTGTTACATGCAAGAAAAATAGACTATACAGTTGTGGTCCCAACTCTTAGCTCTAATGGACTCTACTACACGAGTCAGATCAGTAAGCACAGAGAGGTAGCCTGCTGTATTTATTGTCTGAGTTTCCCCTTTAGGCAATAAACTATAGAATGTTAATACTGCGTTACATGATTTTATCTATGATGCACTTTTGCTAGCTCTGTGGGCTTCCTCCCACCTCTGAAAAACATGTTGAGTTTTTCCATCTCAACCTCACCAATGAATGAAGCTGTGGGTAACAACACAGACTCTACATGGTGCCCGATAGGGGAAAGAATTGTGCAGGACAACCACTTTGGGCATCTACTGTGGTGTGCAGTATCCTCAAGATAGGAGAACACAGATCACGCACTGTATGCTGTGGCAGGGCTAGCCACTCGGCGGTGTAAAATATGGCTCTAGATGATTTGGTCATGTTGACTAATGTCGCCAAAATTGGCAATGGGTAGTTACTGGTGATAAATGAGTTGAGGACCCAGCCTACTCCGACTTATGCCAGGGGCCCATGCTAAAGTTGGAAGAGATGTATGTGCCATTATTGGCCAGTGTGTGTCCACCATAAAGCCCAGCAGCCCTAGGTCATTAAGCTACTGGCCTGCCGATGTCTAGTTGCCCAACCTGGTTACCTGGGATAGCCTTGTTGATCAAAAGCTGGAAATAAAACCAATCAACCTACCAAACATGAGCTGGGAATTGCTACACTTAATGTAGGTTCACTGACAAGATGCAACTTAGAAGTGCATGACATAATGATACAGAGGAACCTGGATATCCTATATATCCAAGAGACAAGATGGAAGGGCAGTGCAGCAAAGCCACATGGCTTGTAATCTAGAATTTAGTACTCTTTGGGGGAGGGCAAGATAGAAACGGTGGTGTGGGAATTGTGATGAGACAGAAACTTCAGAAGGTAGTGAAGGATATCATCAGAATTAGTGACAGACTCATGACAATCAGACTCCACTGTAATGATAGGACAGTATTCAGAAACTCAGCCTATGTCCTACAGCAGAGTAGCAATAGTGAGGAAAAGAGGGCATTCAGACAGCAGTTGCAGGACCTACTAGATAATGCAGGACAACAGGAATTGATTAGTTGAATACACATATTGGGCAGACAGAACAGGATATGAGGACTGCCTGGGCCCACATGGGTGAGGCAACAGGAAAAAAGGAGAAGCTGTTCTGGACTTCTGTCTGGCAATTGGCTTGATAGTAGCCAACACTCGGTTCAGAAAGAGATACAGTCACAAGATCACAAACAAGAGTGGCCAACATGCAACTCAGGTTGACTTCCTCCTAGTTAGGAAAGGACACTGGGGCAGAATCAATGATTGCAAAGTCATCCGCAGTGAAACAGTTGGCCCACAGCATAAACCACTGGCTGCCACAATCAGCTGCAAGGAGTGGTCAGAGAAAGCTCTAAGGTCAACAAAGATCAGGCTGAACACCTGGAAGTTGACTGGACAGAAAGTACACAGTCCAAGGAAGTACTCAGAGCTCTCGCACCCCAAGTAAAGGAGGAAACAGGTGGGTTGAAGAAGAATGGCAGCACTTCAAAGCAGCATGCGTGAGGACTACAGAACAGGTATGTGGCAAGCCAGGTATGGAAATAAGGTACATAAGGAAAGCTGGTGGTGGAATGCAGACGTCCAGGAAGTCATCAAAACAAAGAAGGACTGCAGGAAAAAGTAAAAAGTGGGAGATAGAAAAGTCTGACCAGGCTAGGAAGGAATGCTGGTTGGTGAACAAATGAGCTAAGAAAGGAGTTGTGAGTTGCGATAGCAAAGAATATGGCAATGGAGGCACTCTACCAACTTCTGGAAAGTGACTCAGTAGGTGGTATAAAGAAGCTATATTAGGTTGCAAGGCAAAAACAGAAAGATAAACAAGATAGTCACACACCCTTCATAAGGGATGCCAGCAACAACCTGCTCACCAGTCCACAGGACATCAAGGGCAGATGGAAGGAGTATTTCCAGCAGCTTCTGTATGAAAAAAACCCCAAGGAAGCTATACTGCCCCTGAAACAGCCTACAATGAGAGAAGAAGATGAGCCCATCCTAGAAGAAGTAAAAATAGCAGTAAGGAAAATGAAGTCAGGGAAAACATCAGGCTTGCATAAGGTCACTGCAGATAAGATAAAGCTGCTGGCTGAGATAGGGGAGAAACGGCTCAGAGGGTACTCATAGCAGTGGGGAGAGAAAGGCATATCCCAGATGACAGGAGAATAAGCATATTTTTGCCAGTGTACAAGAACAAAGAGGGCATCTGGAACTGTGGACAGTACAGAACATCAAAGTCCTATCACATTGCATGAAAGTTCTGGAGAGGGTGATTGATAAATGGATATGCAGAGTAGCAGAATGTAAGATGGGAGATGAGCAGTTTGGATTCAGGTCAGGATGCAGCACAACTGACCCCATGTTTGAAGTGAGCCATATATTTGAGATGAAGCTAGAGATGAGGAAAGCGTCACCTTGGGCATTCCTAGACTTGGAGAAAGTAATGACAAGGTCCCAAGAAAGCTGATTTGGGCAGTACTGAGGGGGTTCAAAGTTCCAGAAACATTGGTAGAATTAGGGCAGGCTATGTACAAGGACTCAATGACTCATGTACGAACAGTGTTTGGCCTCACAGATGGGTTCCCAATGGGAGTGGGTGTGCACCAGGGTTCAGCTCTGAGCCTACTGCTGTTCATACTGGTGATGGACTACATGAGCAAACAGACTGGAGGGGACAGATCAACAAAGTTGCTGTATGCAGACAAATGGCATTACAGGCAGATTCTGAGCAAGAACTTCAGCAAAGGATATGGGAATGGAATGCAAAACTGAAGGCACATGGTATAAAACCAAACACACATGAGGCAGTGGTAATAGCATTAAACTGGGGAATTCAGAGGAAGCTGAGAATTGAGATAGAAGGGAAGATAGTGCAACAGGTAAATAGCTTCAAGTTTCTGTGAGGGGTGGTTGAGGAGAAGGGAAGTCTGAATGAAGAGGTCAAAGCTAGAATCAGAGGGGCTGGCATAGAGTATCAAGTGCAGTCTATGACAGAATAATAACTTCAGCAACACCAAAACTAGAAATCCAAAAGCACGAAGACACAAACCTCTCCGTATGCTGACCAGAACTGTTCTGATAACAAAAAACCACTTCAGTACTTTGGCATGCACTTCCAATGTTGTTTGAATCGACCAAAAAAACGAAAAGGTAGATGTAAAAAAACTTTAATCCACAGTTCAACGAATAAAACACCACGATAAACACAAGCGCTTTCGCCCGTTTGTAACGGGCTTTTTCAAGTGTACTAGGTTGTTACAAGACTCTGCTTTTAAATAAAACAAAACAAAACAAAACAACCCTGCCATGTGATTCAAGTGATTAAACAATTACAATCAATTAATTAAATTAGAATCATTTAAAAAATATATATATGACAGAATAATGCCAAAGCAGCTGAAAAATAAGGTGTACAAGAAGTGGTGCGACCAGTACTACTGTATGGTACAGAAACCTGGGCAGTAAAGGCAGAGCAGATGAAGAATCCTGAGATGATAGAAATGAAGTGCCTGAGAATGGTGGTAGGATGTACGCTGTGGGACAGACAAAGAAATGAGGGCATAACAGCAGAAGCCAAAGTAGCTCCAATTTTAGAAAAAATCAAAGAGAACAGATTACGGTGGTGGGACACAAGCAGAAAATCAGAAGACAATCTGGTGAAGATTTGGGACAGATAGAAAGAAGGTAAGAGGAAATGAGGACATCCAGCAAAGAGGTGGATGGATTGTGTAACAGAAGATCTGTGACAGTTAGGCATGAGTGCCGAAGGAGGCAGGAATGTGGCATTGAATCAATAGAGATGGCAATAGTTACCATGATACCCTGACCTCATGTAGAAAATGGGAAAAAAGGGGCTGATGATGATGCTCTTTTGCCAGGTAGTGTCAAATGATTTTTCAAGTTCAAGGTATGCAGCAGACATGACCAGTTCCTCATCCATTGATGGTGAGTGTCTTTATTTCATGAAACTGTATTGCTGCAATTTGATTAGTGTAAGTTCAACATTGCCTTTTTCCCCACTCTGTCTGCATAGATTGCAAGTTCATGTTTGTGACTGATGCAGTACTTCTAGACTATGCAGGAAAATGCCACGGTAGCTTGATTACTGCCTTCCCATACTTGTCCATTTGTAACAAATGTATTAGTAATTATATGCATTTGTAAAAGTTTAAGCCTTATTCAATCAGAAACAAGTTTCAAAAATCTAAAACAGTGCATGAGGGAGCCCCACTAACTGAAACATCAATATTCCTGAATTTCCTTCATTGGAAAGTCCAAAAACTGAAGTATAATCCCCCACCCCACTCCCAAGCCCACACACAGAAAGCAAATTTGCAGCTACGATAAAGCTCTTCCAGTTTATTGTATGTTCAAGTTCTGTTTTATTGCATGTTGTAGCTAAATATAGATTATATCTTATATTCCTCACTATTTAAAAAAGCTGTGTGTGTAAATTATTTCAAATGTTCAGGTATTGCCAGCTGATATCCAAACAACAGAACAAAATGCTTCATCCAGAATGACAGAGGAAGAAAATGTTCCCTTTTTCTGTAAGCCATTACCTAGACAGCATTATGGGGGGAGGTGGAGAGCAGTGGGTGCAGAGCTAACCAGTGTCATCTTTCTTCCCAGTACCCATTAAAAATGCACATTTAATTACTGACCATTATCTTTGATTAGAATCTGAGTAAGCATTCTATTACTGTAGTTTATCTTCATCTTCCTGTTTCACAATGTATTGACCATAAATGTCATTTATTGCTCTCAACGTGGGATACTGACTCACTTAGTACAAACCTGATAATATGCTTGTAGGATGCTGTGAATAAGCTGCCAGAGCTTAATTTAGGTAATGTAATCTAGTTCTGAGAAACCCATTATATATTGTTACACAAACATGACAACTGTCATTACTGTATCCAGCAACAAAACCTCTGCAGCAAATTATGGACGCCAAAACTGGTTACGATAGAATGGGAAAGGAAGCTACATTAAGCTTACAGAAATAATTCTACATGCAAATGTAATGTGCAGGAAAAATATGTTCTTTCCTGGGAGAAGGATCATAATATTTTTAGTTATCTTAATCTTAATTAACAGGCTGCCTGGCTTCTGTAAAAAGAATCCAAAACTGCAACCCTGTGAAAGTTATGAGAATGAACATTTGGCCTTAATGAGCCATGTCTTTAGGATTGATTACCCATTTTCTCATGGCTAAAGAATTGTCAACTCATCACTCTGTGATTTCAGTAACTCATCATTATAAGCCCCCACTGTGGTTTCAGGCTGTCATACTTGTAAATGAGTTTATAGGTGCACATTTAATGCAACTCTAGTAGCATAAAGCTTTACCTTATGATTTAGT
Organism: Protopterus annectens; assembly: GCF_019279795.1. NCBI lineage: Eukaryota > Metazoa > Chordata > Ceratodontiformes > Protopteridae > Protopterus > Protopterus annectens. The sequence goes on along the minus strand of NC_056747.1, from coordinate 747,986,145 downwards.
TGCTCTTTTACACTAACCTGCGAAGGCCATATAATGCAAAACGATGATGTCCATGAAATGCAAACAGCAGCTTTATAATGCATTTTTATTGATCTCTATTAGAAATATATAAAAAGGGATAACAAACTAACAATACTTTGTTTCGTTTGCTGTCCGTGCAGCATAATTTCAGACTTATTTATCATGTGTTACCCGGATAAGTGGGCTAGTTTATGCAGACTTCCAGCTATTTCTCAGACCACACAAAGACAGATATAGTATATATCCTGACAATTTAGTATAACCAGTTGACCAAAAGTGGAAGAAAACAAGAGTGCCCCCAAAAAAAAAAAAAAAACACAGATTCAGCAAGAACTTGTACATTGTACTCACCAGATCATTTGCCTGTGAAGAGGAGGTCTTACCACTGACCTATCATCCTGTACATAGAGACAATGACTGTAAATCAGCATTGAGCCCTGCACTTACAGCTCTGGGGTTAAAATCTTACTTCCAAGTTAACATGCTACTTACTGGGATCTAGTTGCCAGTTTTCCTTTGTTCATGAAAATAATTTCTAGATATAACTAAATATAGGAAATATGCACACAAAGACAATCCATAGGCCAAATTAGATAACCCATCGGTCCACTTAGCTAGATAAATAGGCACATAGACAGATAATCAGACAGATAGACAGATAGATGGATTGATAGATAGATACATAGGCAGATAGACAGACAGGCAGATGTACTATATGCTTGTTTTTCTTGGCTATGCAATGGTGAAATGCCAAGTATGAATAACTGCATTTTATGCAGACAGCCAGGTGAAAACTAACACATAGAAAATTCATCACTGATGACAAAGCTACAGTGCTTCAAGAAATGTTAGAAATTACATTCAGGTAAACTGCATACTTATTTTACCATTGATGTGACAGGGCATCAAAGATGTTTTGGCAACAAAGTTGGAAAGGGTCCTATGATCCATTTCATTCACTGCTGCATGTAGGTTTTCCTGTATTTTCAGAACTGCATGGTAGTTCTCTTCTTTGTTTATATCCCACTGTGAAATAAGTGATTGCCACTTATATTCTCAGCCACTTACATTATCAGCATCACCCAACAATGTAGTTTTCTTGTGTAAAGGGAAACAGTCATGCATCTCTGGTTGGTGTCAGTATGATAACTGCCATCATCTGCAGGCTGACATTTGCTCTACAATTTGTAACTCTGTTTCATGTCACATGCCATTTAGGTACTATGTCAAACCTGCTGTGCATTGCATGGACACTATTATTACAATTATTACTACTATTACTATTATGCTATTTTCTGTAACCTCTGAACTCAGCAGTATTAAAAAATATAAGCATTGAAATCCATGCTAAAAATACAGTAACCATACTCTATAAAATGCAAATGTAGAGATCAGTATAAGCCTCCAAGACAAATATAGTTGGCAGTATGAGATGATCAGGATAGGGAGAGCAATAACAGGAATTGATGTTAGCTGATATGTGAAACGGGAGGTAGAGTGACGCAGTCGTCAGAGCTGCTGCTTCACAGTGTGTGGGTCTTTGGTTTACTTCTAACTGATGTGTGTTCTGTAGGGAGTCTGCATAGGATGCCTCTGTAACATTAATCTTTGTCAGGGTCTGTGGTTTATTTCCATATCCAACTCCAAAGGAGTAGATCGTTGCACTTTTCCTGTTGAGTACCAGAACACATCCTGGCTCTGCCATGGTCTTAAATAGATGGAAAACGAATGAATGATGTTGAAGAATCAGTTAACTTACAAAGACTGTGTTTCTGACATAAGCAAGATGGCTTGAGGAAAGATGTGCTCCATACCTAACATGGTTCAGAAAATACAATTTTAGGAATTTTTGTAAGAGACAATGGGAATAGTAGACAGAATGAATAGGACAAGTAAATAAAAAAAGGAGGGATTGAAAAGAACAAGTCAGAAGATAGAAAGGACTCTAAATACATCAGAATAACACAGAGTATGTCTCAATATAGTAAAAGCAACAGAAACATAGCTAATGTTATGGAAAGTAGTAAGCACAGCATATTGAAATACAACAGCTACAGTCCGGGTGAACAATATGTAGGCAGCACTGATGTAGACTGTAAAACTTAAGTCTTTAATGAATCCACATACCAAAGTAGTTCATGTAGAGAATAACTTAAAGAGAAGTTCCTTCATGGTAAGAAAGCCTGGGAGCACAGAAGCTGTGTGGACTATTGGTTTGTTCAAAAGCAAATCGATAAACCAAGCACTGTGAGGCAGCAGGTCTAAGTGCTGCCACACTGCACCCCTTTCAACCATTTTTTTTTAGAAATCACTGTATCACTGTATGAGCTAGTATAGCGGTGAGTATGCCCATCTATCTTGTGGGAGACTAGGGCTTCATTCCCCAATGAGGAGTTGTGTCTTTTTTCAACAAGTTCTAATTCAGAGACAAATTCATCTTCCACTGATTTGCATGCCTATGGAGTAAGCTTCTCTACATATTAGATAGAGTAAAACACTAGCAAAATTCAAACATCAGTTAGATGTAAGTATGAGATCCCATAAAGTAATTCCAGGAATCATAGGTTGCAAACGTATGACTATGCCAAACTAAACATTATCAGATTTCACTCTTCCCTATTCCTTTCCTGCTTCACATTTCTTCCCTTTACTCTCAGCTCTCACTATTCTTCTCTTTACTCTCAGCTCTCACTATTCTTCTCTTTACTCTCAGCTCTCACTATTCTTCTCTTTACTCTCAGCTCTCACTATTCTTCCCTTTACTCTCAGCTCTCACTATTCTTCTCTTTATTCTCAGCTCTCACTATTCTTCCCTTTACTCTCAGCTCTCACTATTCTTCTCTTTACTCTCAGCTCTCACTATTCTTCCCTTTACTCTCAGCTCTCACTATTCTTCCCTTTACTCTCAGCTCTCACTATTCTTCCCTTTACTCTCAGCTCTCACTATTCTTCCCTTTACTCTCAGCTCTCACTATTCTTCTCTTTACTCTCAGCTCTCACTATTCTTCCCTTTACTCTCAGCTCTCACTATTCTTCCATTTACTCTCAGCTCTCACTATTCTTCCCTTTACTCTCAGCTCTCACTATTCTTCCATTTACTCTCAGCTCTCACTATTCTTCCCTTTACTCTCAGCTCTCACTATTCTTCCCTTTACTCTCAGCTCTCACTATTCTTCCCTTTACTCTCAGCTCTCCCTATTCTTCTCTTTACTCTCAGCTCTCACTATTCTTCTCTTTACTCTCAGCTCCCACTATTCTTCTCTTTACTCTCAGCTCTCACTATTCTTCCCTTTACTCTCAGCTCTCACTATTCTTCTCTTTACTCTCAGCTCTCACTATTCTTCCCTTTACTCTCAGCTCTCACTATTCTTCTCTTTACTCTCAGCTCTCACTATTCTTCTCTTTACTCTCAGCTCTCACTATTCTTCCCTTTACTCTCAGCTCTCAGTATTCTTCCCTTTACTCTCAGCTCTCACTATTCTTCCTTTTACTCTCAGCTCTCACTATTCTTCCCTTTACTCTCAGCTCTCACGATTCTTCCCTTTACTCTCAGCTCTCACTATTCTTCCCTTTACTCTCAGCTCTAACTTACTCTCAGCTCTCACTATTCTTCTCTTTACTCTCAGCTCTCACTATTCTTCCCTTTACTCTCAGCTCTAACTATTCTTCTCTTTACTCTCAGCTCTCACTATTCTTCCCTTTACTCTTAGCTCTCATTATTCTTCTCTTTACTCTCAGCTCTCATTATTCTTCTCTTTACTCTCAGCTCTCACTATTCTTCCCTTTACTCTCAGCTCTCACTATTCTTCCCTTTACTCTCAGCTCTAACTATTCTTCTCTTTACTCTCAGCTCTCACTATTCTTCTCTTTACTCTCAGCTCTCACTATTCTTCCCTTTACTCTCAGCTCTCACTATTCTTCTCTTTACTCTCAGCTCTCACTATTCTTCTCTTTACTCTCAGCTCTCACTATTCTTCCCTTTACTCTCAGCTCTCACTATTCTTCTCTTTACTCTCAGCTCTCACTATTCTTCCCTTTACTCTCAGCTCTCACTATTCTTCTCTTTACTCTCAGCTCTCACTATTCTTCCCTTTACTCTCAGCTCTCACTATTCTTCCATTTACTCTCAGCTCTCACTATTCTTCCCTTTACTCTCATCTCTAACTATTCTTCTCTTTACTCTCAGCTCTCACTATTCTTCTCTTTACTCTCAGCTCTCACTATTCTTCCCTTTACTCTCAGCTCTCACTATTCTTCCCTTTACTCTCAGCTCTCACTATTCTTCTCTTTACTCTCAGCTCTCACTATTCTTCCCTTTACTCTCAGCTCTCACTATTCTTCCATTTACTCTCAGCTCTCACTATTCTTCCCTTTACTCTCAGCTCTCACTATTCTTCTCTTTACTCTCAGCTCTCACTATTCTTCCCTTTACTTTCAGCTCTCACTATTCTTCCATTTACTCTCAGCTCTCACTATTCTTCCCTTTACTCTCAGCTCTCACTATTCTTCCATTTACTCTCAGCTCTCACTATTCTTCCCTTTACTCTCAGCTCTCACTATTCTTCCCTTTACTCTCAGCTCTCACTATTCTTCCCTTTACTCTCAGCTCTCCCTATTCTTCTCTTTACTCTCAGCTCTCACTATTCTTCTCTTTACTCTCAGCTCCCACTATTCTTCTCTTTACTCTCAGCTCTCACTATTCTTCCCTTTACTCTCAGCTCTCACTATTCTTCCCTTTACTCTCAGCTCTCACTATTCTTCCCTTTACTCTCAGCTCTCACTATTCTTCCCTTTACTCTCAGCTCTCACTATTCTTCCCTTTACTCTCAGCTCTCACTATTCTTCCCTTTACTCTCAGCTCTCACTATTCTTCCATTTACTCTCAGCTCTCACTATTCTTCCATTTACTTTCAGCTCTCACTATTCTTCTCTTTACTCTCAGCTCTCACTATTCTGCCCTTTACTCTCAGCTCTAACTATTCTTCCCTTTACTCTCAGCTCTCACTATTCTTCTCTTTCTAGCTTAATCAAAACTCAAAAAAATATTCTGCCCATATCTTCCAAATGAGCTCTAAATCCTACCAACCTCTTCTAACTATTAGCTCACCTTTAAAGGGTCTTCTTCCATAGCATTTAGCTTACAGTGATTGACATACCACTGGGTTAATATAAACCTATAAAAAGTCTGAAGTGAAACACGAAATCAGAACTGATCAAGTCATACCAAACAAAATATTACCATGAAAATTGTGCCTAGGGGGTCTTAGATTAAACATACCCCAGCTCAAACAAGTGGAAGATGACTATGAACTTATCAATTTCAAAACTATGTCAGTAACTTATCAAGATGAAGTTTAATTCCTGATGCTAGAAGACACGTAAGGTTGTGGGTTGTAGTCTTACTGAAGAAACTGAATTAAATTTGAAAACTGCTGCAATGCAATAGACATGGAGTGTAATCCTTCATCAAACTGAGGTTTTGTCTCGCTATTCTGGTGGTAACGCAGGAAGATGTTAACATTATGAAGTCGTATGTTAGAGCAGATGAGTTTCATTGTTGTGCTAGCCAAGGTTTTCTGTGTTCACTATTGACATTCTGCATTATGTCTAAAAAAATTTACTTTTTTGAAAGGAAAACAAAAAGAGAGAACAAATATGAATGTATGAATAATAATGGTAAATTGCTTGTTTTTCATATTGCTTTGAAGAGAAATATGGATAATAAATGAAACAAATCAACGAACAAGGACAAATAAATGTCAGTGATATAAAATAAGCATATTATTTTAGGACAGCCACCTACAGTATTTATTTTCCATCTATTTTTTCTGATATGGTCACCTTATAATATGAACCATCATCTACTTCTAGTACGGACCTCTGTCCTTCTCAGTGATTGTCATCTTCCTAGTGAGACTTCACTTAGTCAAGCACAGAGGGGTGGAAGGGCACAAGAATTATTCTTCCTGTTGTGTGCTGCTTTCTATAGATGCTTCCCTTTCCTTCTGTTAAATAATATCTCTCCTGTCTTGGGGACGCCTCAAATCATTTGTGTGACAGTAACAAATATTAGGTTGACAAATCCAGCAAAGGCTGATACAATCAGGATGTTTCCTTTCAAGATTAATCTTTGTGTATTTGGTGTAATAATCAGTCTGACTGGTAGATTTACAATCATGTCAGAAGAATAATATCATCTACAGCATGGTCTGAAGAGTATGTTTCATCTTACCTTGGTGTTTTATGCATTTATATTGCACTGATGTCACTTGCTAGTTAGTATTATTTTACGGGCCTTTTTTTCTGGCAAGAAGGAGCAATTTATCAAGTTTTATAAGTAAAAGGTTTTAGTTTGTTCTCTTCTGAGTCACGTATTGAAATACCTATATGGAGCAAACTTGTACTCCATGGAAAAGACTGTGGAAGGATGAATTTAAATGAGTTATTTTAAAAGATCACTGTTGGGAAATGAGGAAAAAGCAGAATTTTTATAGTATGTTGACATTTTGCACAGCACAACTGCCCCGCAACTATAAATAATTATAAATATCTTTAAATTTATTTTACCTCAAATGGCCCAATGGAAGTGACCATTCTGATATGATTTCATTTTTGGACTAATCCTTCTGTTGCTCACAAGACACTCTAAATCCCCAGAAGATGACCTTATGCTGGTCACCTCCTTCATGGTGTTCTGTGTACTCACATACAATGGCAGTACATGGAGTTACTTTCATACCCTCGAGGCAAAGTACCATAACTTTTTTTTTCACTTAAGACTCTCACATTCAACTCTGTGTTATTTTTCCCCTTTTAAATACATTGTAATGAGATATTTCTTTCTCATATACAGACAGTACTTTAATTACATTTTTTCTGAAAATTGAGAATTACTGCCAGGGAATCTTCTCTCTATTCACACTCTCTATCAAGTTTCCAGAGATTTCAGTCTCATCTGCTTTCTCAGCTTTAACTAACACTTCAGAGTAAAATAACAATTAATCCTTGCAGACTCAATATTTACAATCCAAATAGAATAAAGAAAGGAAGTGCTATAAACATCCTGCAGTGTGGGGCCTGATGTCTGGTACACTACTGGTGTGTGGTGGGATGGGATGAAGCTGATTATCAACTAAATATTCAAGCTAAAACAGAAACATCAAAACATGATTCAGATGGGGAGAGGATAGGCAGCGGGCCGTGATCAGTAGTGAGAAAGTAGATATGATGAGTAAATCAATTTGAATTAGTTAGAGACTCCAGTCACTGATAAGGATCTGTGATGGTAGACATGAAACACTGGCTAGTCTCTGACAAGGATTTGTACTGTTAGACATGAAACACTGGCCAATCAATTACCTGGATCTGTGGTGATAGAAATGAAACATTGGCCAATTAACGACCTGGATCTCTGGTGGTAGACATGAAACACTGGAAGTCACTGACAAGGATATATGGTGGCAGGCATGAAACACTGTCTACTTACTGGTGAGGATCTTTGGTGGTATACATGAAACACTGACCAGTCACTGACAAGGATCTGTGGTGGTATGCATGAAACACTGACCAGTCACTGACAAGAATCCGTGGTGGCACATATGATACATTAACCAGTCACTGACAAGGATCTGTGGTGTCAGGCATGAAATACTGGCCAGTCACTGACAAGGATCTGTGGTGATAGGAAAAGAACACTGCCAACGAAATGTGGTGGTGGACACAGAACTTTGAACAAATCACTGACAATGATCTGTGGTGGTAAGCAGGGAACAATGGCTGCCAGTAGGCTGCAGCGACTTTGGTGGTTCCACCAGTAACCCTGCTAGCCTCGGTGGTTTGAGATTACCAATAACATCTCTGTTGGGAAGATCACAGAATGGGTTATATACCACTGCCAATGTATATATGTATGTATGTGTAGGTGTGGGTGGTGGGAAGGTGAAAAGGGGGTACTGTCAGAAAGGAAGGTAATATTACTGTTAAAAGATGATCTCAATACTTAGATGTTTTAATCCGTGTTATGCCAGACTCTGTACAAAGAAGAGTGACTTTTAAGAGTCACATACTATCCCTGTTTCATATACCAATGGGAACTATACATTATTTTATTGTAGTGGAGGTAAAAGTATATAGAGGGAGGAGTAGGAGTTCATTATAAATGTGGATAGGCTATTCCAAAACCTACATGCAGGAGCAGCCCTAGGTCAACTGGTGCCCTAGGCAAAAGGGCTGCATGGCGCCCCCCACCACACTACCTGGTGCTCCCATCCTGGTCTACCTACACCAAATAAATACTGGAAAAGTGCCCCTGCTAGACCGGTGCCCTAGGCGGTTGCCTGGTTGGCCTATGCCTAAGGCCAGCTATGCCTACATGTAGCACAAACAGAAAGAGACTGGCTTGTGCGAGGCATAAGCTGCTCATAAATCTGCATCTCTAGACAATTAGTAAGCTCTTTGTACATTACACTGCTGTTGAGACAGGAAGTAAGCTCCTTGTACATCACACTGCTGTTGAGACAGGAAGTAAGCTCCTTGTACATCACACTCACGGTTGGCCTTAGGCATAGGCGAACTAGGCGACTGCCTAGGGCGCTGTACAGGCCGGCCTTGTAAAGGGGGCGTTATGTATTTATTTATTTATTTTAATTAATATAAAGTTTGCGCTCTTCTTGGCACTGGAACCAGAGGGCAGAGGGTGGGGGAGGGGAGGGGAGGTGAGCAACCTCATACTTACAGCCGCAGGTTAGCCAGGAGGCTAAAAACAAAATATTCAGTTTGCGATGCGAGTGTCTTCTCCTTTAAGGAGAAACTTGCATGCGTCACGACACCAACATCATCCAAATGCATTCTGCAGTTCCGCACGGAATTTAAGGCAGCAGTTCAAGAGAAGAGTCAAGTCTGTGTCTCCATGTGTGGCTTATAAACAAGGTAAGTGTATGTGTGTCTCTATGTGCAATTTAAACTGTTTGTTTCTGTATGAGAGAATGTGTATGGGTATGTATGTATGTGTGTGGAATTTAAATTCGTTGTTCTGTTTGTATGAGATATAAAGTGTGTGTGTGTGTGTGTGTGTGTGTGTGTGTGTGTTACTGTGTGAGAGTAGGTGTGTGGATGGAATTTAAACTAGCTGTTCATTCCTTTGAAAGAGAAAGTCTTTGTTGCTGTGCAAGAGAGTAGGTGTATGTTGCTTTGTGAGAGAGTTATCGTATGTGTGTGCTGCTGTGGCAGAACAGAGAAGGTAGGTGTGCGTTTGCATAATTTAAACTAGTAGTTTTGCTCATTTCTGTATGAGAGAGAAAAGTGCGAGTCGGTGTGTTGTATGAGAGCAGAATGGAAGTGTGTGGAATTTAAACTAGTCGTTAGTTGCTGTATGAAGGTGTGTGTTTGTGTGTGTGTGTGTGTGTGTGTGTGTGTGTGTGTGTGTGTGTGTGTGTCATACCTGATACCTCTCAACTTCTTAGAGAAAGAAATCTGGACAAAGCCATAAAGTGGGATAAAGGCCCTAAAATAGGAAAACTTTTTAAATATTGCTCTTACAAACTTAGAAAGCTGACAGATTTTGCATTAGTGCTGCAACTTCAGTCTTTAAAGATTTACCAGTAATTTGCCATAAAACCATAACTTTATGGAAAACAGACAAAAAATGAGGTCCCTCTCAAGTATCCAGATTTAGCATTATAGTTTGTCTCTTTCTCATAATTTGTGGTTTTCTGGCAAATCAGGGAGGACTGAAGTCACTAAATAGCACTGCAAGCAAAACTATCCCTATTTTTTGACCATTGCATCCACCTTAGTTTAGGCTCTGTCCAGATTTTTTGCTCTAAGAGGTTGAGAGATATGCATACCTCTCAACTGTCCAGATTTTTGCTTATATTTTTGGTCTATTCCTCATAAAAGTTATAGTTTTCTGACAAATCACTGAGGATTGAAATAAGTAAATGTCAAACATTTCAGTTTCAGCCCTCATTTCCTTCAGAAAATGCATGCTAAGACAAATGCTTCCAAGTCTGTAAGAGCAATATTTTACTTTGTCCCTCTTTTTAGGGCCTTTGCCCCCCCCCCCCCCACTATTTTAGGCTTTGTTCAGCTTTCTTGTGCTAAGAGGTTGAGAGGTATGGAGGCATGATATGTAATGCCTTAGTTGCCGATTATTTGGTGTGTTTTAAGGGGGGATAGGGTTTCTGCATTCCTGAGTGTCCTCTTTTCTATAAGATGCCTAGTTGTCAGTTTCTCAGTCATTCCCTATTGCAGTATTACCTAGGGAAAGAATTTGCTGTTCCAAAACACATACACACAACACAAGCACAGCAAACAAACAGCAATCCAAACACATACACATAAACTCTTACACATAACCGTACAGTAAACTATACATACACCACTAACTATCTACTTACCTTAACCCAAACCCTAACCCTAAAGTCCGTCACTATCGCACAGTCACCTCACCCGTGCCCTAACCCTAACTCACCTACCCCACCCTAACCCTCACGTCCACACAATCGCACATTTACCTGACCCACGCCCTAACCCTAACTCACCTAACCCACCCTAACCCTCACGTCCACATAATCGCACACTTACCTGAACCTGACCCGTAACTTTCCACCACAGGGCTGAAAATACCGAAGCAACAGAAACAGACAACCGAATTCTTTCCCTAGGAAAAAATTCGGTTTTCTGTTTCTTCGATATTTTCAGCATTCGCTGAAAACAGGTCGATATTAGAACAGTCGAAGTTTTGAACATTCGGTGTTCTAATATAGACCTGAATTTTAGGTTTGCAGAGATTGTGCTTATTGATTGATACTGGTGGATTGTAATGACAGAAGTCTGGGTTGCCTTTTATGGTTGAAATTTTCTGAAATGGGTAGTTTTGTCATTTTTTTTTTGTCATTGGTTTATACTTTGTTTCATTGCTTATTAAAATAATGTTTAAAACTACACATTTAAAACACATTCTAACAAGTGTTGCTGTATTATACAAGGAATATAACTTAATACAATCAGGAAGGTGAATAAAAGAACAACTTGATGTATGCATTGCCTTAAAATGTGTGCAAGGAGTCTAATTACAAAACGGCCCAAAGGTGAACATAATCCTCCACTGGCCAGATACATTTTCTATGAATGTGGGGTTTCATGCTGTTTCAATGGCAGAGAAGTTTACTGGTCATGCTAAGTCTGTTTTCATTGTGAGACTGTATTGTTTAGCAAATGGCTATCTGTGTTTGTGCTGTTCTAGTTTAAGCTGCTGTACACAGGGGGGAGAGAGGTTGTGATTCTACTTTCACTGAGCTGTAAGGCTTGCTCGCCTACCCAAAGTAAATTAAATTGTTTAGATTAACTTAAGCATACCTTTGAAAGAAGGCACATGGACTTCTATTTTCTGAGGGCATGACTTTTACAGTAAAATGTGTGAAGGAGCAACAGATAAAGCAGGTTTATTAAAAAAAAATCCACCTTCCTTCACTTGTAGTTTAACTATATTACAAGGTATCTTTTCTTCCTATACATTTAAATAATTGAAGGAAATAACTGGAGTGGCTTTCTTGGGGAGTGACCTACATGTGGGTGTGGCTTATAGGGGTGTTTCATGAGTATGGTGTGGGTGGGGCTTAAGGGGTTCCGGAATACAGTACTACTTCTCCTAGGGTGCCATTTCAGCTAAGGCCGGCCTTGATCACACTGCTGTTGCTTATGTAGAGGAATAGGAAAGCAACTGTATTTCAGTACTATAATTAGTTCTGTGCTTCGTTGTAGCAAGAAAGCACAAGGTAGTCCTACTGAGCTATCCTCAGCTCTATATTAATAATAGCTTAGAAGAGGAATATTAATTTCTTCTGAGTTATTTTAGTATAATATAAATGTGAAATAAAATATCCTCATATGACATGTTGCAACTCAATATCCCCTACATACACAACAGAGCTCTGATAATCTTAACAGGTCATGTAAGTATACAATTAAATATAGTAGCAGGAGTTTGCAATACATGGAAGACTGAACACTAGTAAACTTTACTGCCACCTATAGGATAATCACAACATTGTTCTCCAAATCTTTTCTTAGATCTTGATGTTTTGTAACACTTTGGTTTCAATTTGACAAGGCTGCAGATGACAAAACGGCTCTACTTTACAAGTATGCTGTATGTCTTCCCTCCTTTACACTTAACAGGAACTAGAACATTATCATTGGAGATGACTTAGGCATCCTGACTTTCAAAAAATATAGAATCGTATTTATAGGAAACAGGCTATGCAAGTCAAACTGGATATTCAGCAGGCAGAATCAATAAAAGGTTTAATAGCTATATAGGGAGCTTGATTTTTTTTAATGTTCCCATGTTTGTAAACTGTTGGGTGGTTTCTATTGTAAAAATACCCAGAATATTATAGCACGATCTACATCTATCTATATATGCACACACATAAAACACACACGCACACGCACGCACGCTCGCCCGCGCACACAAACACACACACACACACACACACACACACACACACACACACACACACACACACACACACACACACACACACACACACACACACACACACACACACACACACACACACAATTTCTTTCTGACACTGCATTATAGTCTTCTGAAGTCATATAAAAAAGCAAGCATCTCCTATATAATGTAACTAGCTGCCCAACAGAATAAGTAAATAAATGCTAACAATGTACATTCCAACTTGACATGCCTAACTTAATGCCATATACACTAGTGTAAGAAGGGTGACATTACAGGTCATCTTCTTTTGGTTTAGAACACAGAATGCCGTTAATACTTCTTGTTCAAAAAAAGAAAAAGTTCTCAGATTCTGCCCTTTTGTTTAAGAATAAAAAATCAGCTACTACAAAAGTGTCAGGTCAGCAAATTTCAGCAATGTGGACAGCAGTCTAGTCCGGACAGATATTAGTCTTACGGACAGATGCGAGTTGAGGGGATCCTGCTTTTTTAAACTCATACCTCTGTGTTGCCTCATTTATTATAACAACAAAAACAAATAAATATATTGGTCATTTCTTGTTGCCTACTATTCATTATCAAGGAAACAGCAATATGCTTTCTAGAACTTGCTAGCTGTGTTGGGTCTGTTTTCTAGTGCTAGCTACCAAGTGAGTTTGTTCAAATGGCATTTAAGACTTTTAATTCAGTGAAAAACAAGAACAATGAATAGGAATGATTATAATATATTTGCATCACTAAACAGTCATATGTTACATTTTTATCTTCACAAAGTGTAATCTGTTTGTGCTGTATTTACCTTTGGAGTCCTTTGCTATAGGGTAGTAGTTTTGCTGTATTCTGCAGCATAGTCTCAGCTTTTGACAAATGCTTAATTGACAGATCTCATATGCTGGGTTAAGTCTGCTTGCCCCCTTTGGTCCATAGCAAGTTTTTTAGCCTGTAAGCCTTTAATAATAGATACTCATGTATTGTTTATTGTCTGGAAGTTAAACTTAGGTATACAACCTTATACAGCTTTTATGGGTGTTCCTTACTATTTAATTTCATCGGCAGATTTGCTTCAGTAATTTCAGATCAACTTGTTTTAGAGGTTCTTGAAACAATTAGACAACTGAGAAATCAGATGCATGTGTGATGTAAATACTGTTATGGCAAATGGCCAGCATCATAGCTGAAAAGACTGGCAACTAGCATATCTGCCTGGATACTGAAGTAGGTAAATAAAACTGAATAATTACTGTCTAGTGGAAACTTTAAAAATACAGCTTGCATTCAAATATCACAAAGCTGTCAAATGAACCCCTATATTAATGATAGAATTTTGATTATTCAAAATAGTTTTATTAATTTAGGGATCTTACTTATTTTGTTTAAGCTATCAGTCTGTTCAGGTTCTGGTTAACGTTGATAGCAGGTTGTAGTAGCAAAAATTATTAGCATACCTGGTTGGAGAAATGGCGCTTAATAGATGCCCACATATAAATCTCTCTTTCTCACACACATACACTAAAACAGACAGCACTTTCCTAGTGAATGATGAATTTAGAGATGACTGTAAGATAGTGGAGGTATATTATGATATAATGCTTGTGAAATACTGCTCCTGTTTTTATTGTAAAAAAATACAACAACAGTAGTACTAAATTACAGTATAGTGCTGAATGAATAACAATGTTGATTTAATAACAAGCATACCATATAATGTAAGTGGATATTGTCAATGAGAAACATATTATCTGCAATTGTTTACAATACAGATTGTTTTTCAGTATAACATCTGCTTAATTTCCAGAGATATACTAACTTTTTAAAGGTCCTGGCTTTGCAACCATAGAGGCTGCAGACAGTCTGACTTTTTATGTATATTTCAAATGATGGACAGTTTAATGACTTTATTAAACTTCTGCTCAAATATAAAAGAAGCAAATATATTCCACTGAGCAATTTGTTTCTACTGCCAAAGGAGGTCAATATTTAAGATATATTGGACAGCAATTGTAGGCCCAGTAATAACAATGGGTAATATACATTCTTTAGGACTTGGCAAGGTTTTCCACAGTGCAGAAGCCTTAACCCTGCATCATGATAAGCCTTTCTGATTCATAAACCACTCTCCCACTATGGTATTCCCCTGGCAGTGGCTGTAGCATGGAACATGTTCTCACTTGGAAGCTCTATGCTAATGAGGCAGTACAGGGGGAGTATCTAATATTAATTTGCCGTGTATTTTCCTATGGAAATAGTCACATATTTGCACTAACAGACCAAGTTATTTTTTCTATAAGGGGGAAAAATGAATGCCATCTTTTGATGACTTTCACCCATTCATTGCTACAAATGGTGAGTGTTTGTGCCTGTATGTGTATGTGTGCAGAGATGTGTGCATATGTTTGATCCTGTCTGTGGTGTCTGGGTGACTGCTTTTATTAGTGTGACTTACCTCTCAACTTCTCAGCACAAGAAATCTGGACAAAAACAAACATAATGGGGAACAAAGGCCCAAAAATAGGGACAGACTTTAAATATTGCTCCTATAAACTTATAAAGCCACCAGAATAACAGATTTTGAATTATTATATATTTTCTGAAGGAAATGAAGTCTACAATATATCATTATGTGGTATTATTTAGTTACTTCAATCTTCAGTGATTTTCCAGAAAAACACATTTTATGAGGAACAGACCAAAAATAAGAAGCACAAATCTGGACATTCAGCAAAAATCTGGACAGTTGAGAGGTATATAGTGTAAGTATGTGAGGGACTTGCTTGTGGATACGTGTGTGTGTGTGTGTGTGTGTGTGTGTGTGTGTGTGTGTGTGAGTGTAGGGGCGGCAATGTTACCACAGTGCATAGGGTGGCAGGGCGAATAGTAGTACAGTTAGATCTGACAGTGTAGTGATCAAATCAGAGACATAGGTTCATAGGTTCATAGGTTCATACTAGGCTATCTGCCCTAGGGCATTTATAAGCCTAGCCAGAGTGTGTGTGGCTTTCACCACCCCTTAGGATGAGAATACTATACCCATTAGTTTGCTGTGCCTCTGTCCAGCAGTGATACAGAGATGATTCCCGGGGTAAACCTACGATCTCCCATCCACTCGTCAAGATTTCTCTTGAACAGAGTCAGTGAGGGGCTCTGCCTCACATGGACTGGGATTCTGTTCCATAGTGCAGGGAGTCTCTGGGTGATGAATCTGTCCCTCCAGCACATCCTATTTATATCCGTGTTGAGGTTTAAGTCTCTTGCTCTCGTGGCTCTGGTGGATTTGGATTTTTTGAGGTGGAGCATGTCCATTAATTCGGGTTGGACATGGCCTTGTATGTCAGGCACAGATCACCTCTGAGCAGGTGGTATGCGACTGAATAGAGCTGGAGTTTCTTCAGTCGGGCATCGTATGACATATGTTTGAGCCCCTTTATCCTTTTGGTGAGGAACTTTTGGGGTCTTTCCAACTGCTGCAGGTGTCGGGTAAGGTACATTCGAATGGGGCATTGTACTCAATCATTGGTCTGATAAGTGAAGAGTACAGGGGTACAATGACCTCTCCTGATCTGGATGTGAATCCCTTCATGATCAGGTGGGCAATGTAGAAGGTCTTCCTAACCACTTTGGCAATGTGAGTGTCAAAAGAGAGGTTACTGTCAACTTGGGTCCCCAGGTCCCTGATAACTTCTTCCGTGTTTAATGGATTACCACCTATGTGGTAATTAGGGGTTACCTTGTTTTTCCCAAAGGGTATGACTATACATTTTTGGCATTTAGCTTAAGGCCATGGCTCTGGCACCAGTTATCCATTTCTATGAGACCTTTCTGGAGGATGTCTGTGTCTGATGGAGTGTCAATTATGGTGCCCAGTTTGCAGTCATCTGCAAATTTTGTCAGCCACAATCCCCTATGTTTGCCTGCACTTCAGAAAAATAAATGCCGAACAAGAGGGGCCCAGGACTGAGCCCTGTGGGACACCGCTCGTGACCGGCTTAGAGTCTGACATGGCACCAGCAACTCTAACCCTGTGTGTTCTGTCCTTGAGCCAGTTTGCAACCCATCTTGTGACATATGGGTTTACATCTAAGCTGGTGAGCTTTTCTATGATGCCTGAGTGGGGTATTGTGTCAACGCTTTTGCTAGGTCAAGGTAGGCTGTGTGAACTGCCTAACCCTCATCAATGGCCTTAGTGACTGTTTGAAAAAGTTGACCAAGTTCAAGAGGCAGGATCTGCCCTTGACAAAGCCAAATTGGGTAGGATCCAGTGTCTGTAGGTCCCCAATGTCTTTATTTATGAGTTCCATTATGATCCTCTCCATAGCTTTGCAGACAAGGCTCGTCAAGCTTATGGGGCGGTAATTTCAGGGTCCGTAGAAGCACCGCCTTTGTGGAGTGGGACCACAGTTGCCGTCGCCATTCTTTGGGTACGTATCCTGTAGTAAGGCTAAGATTAAACAGCAGCCTTATGTGTGGGTTTAGTTCCTCATTGAGTTCGTGTAGCACACAGCCGGGGACACCGTCCGGTCCCATTTATGCTGTGTTTTTTGCTTTAGAGAGAGCAGCTCTCACCTGGGCATCTGAGATGTTTGGGAGGCTAGACTCTGGTGGGATAGATATTTCTCCTTTTGGGGAGGAGGGAGAAATTTGCACTGAACCTGTCTGCCAGTATGTTGGCAATGTCTGTGGGTTCAGTGATTTATATCATTTTGGACTAATTCTGAGCATATCTGGGAGTTTCCACCCAGGTTTCTAACATAGCTAAAGAAGGCTTTATGATTGTCTTTTGTGTCATTAGCGATTTTTCTCTCAAAGTTGGCCTTAGATGATTTTATGAGTGATCGTAGTTTTTTGCAAGTATTGATCAGAGATACCTTCCCTTTTAGGGATTTTGCTCTGTCATGTAGTAGCTTTCTCCTCTTGTTGTAGAGTTTGTTTATGGCTGGAGTCCACCAGACCGGGCGCCTGCCTTTGGTGGAAAGGGTCTTGATTTTATTAGGGATTGCTTGATCCATACATTCCTGGAGGTGCTCGTAGAAGGCATTTGTAAGGGTTGTGGGTTGTGGGTTGTGGTTTCCACTGGCTCGGGGGCCTTGAAGGATACCACTCCAGTCTTAAGAAGTGTGAAGTTTGCTTTTGAGAAGTTCTTCACTGTGGTCTTTTTTGCTGGGGGTGGTGGTGGGATGTGGATCTCCAGTGAGATTAATTTATGGTCTGATCTCACCAATGAGGGATATACTTCCGGTGTGGAGCATTTTGTCCCCATGTTTGTGATGATCAGGTCTAGTATATTTTCTCCTCTTGTGGGAATGGTGACTAGTTGTTCCATAGCATTTGAGTTTATGAACTCAAGGAACCTTTGGGCTAGGGTGTTGGGGCTTGAGTAATGTTCCCAGTCTATGTTTGGGTAGTTGAAGTCACCCAATATGATGGTGTTTGGAGAGACATTCATACTCTCCAGTGTCTTCAGGAAGGCTGTGTGGGTTTCCTGAGTTTGAGAAGGTGGTCTGTAGCATGTTACAAACTGTAGGGCAGTTTTACCTATGGTTAATTGCACCTGGATGGTCTCCGATGCTTCGTGCGTTGCCACTAACCTGGAGGTGTGGGTATCCTTTATGAATATGGATACTCCCCTCCTTTGTGGTTCGGTCCGGATTTTAGGGCCGGAACCCATGATATGAGGTATAACCTGATAGTGCTGGGGTGCTCTCAGGAGCCTTGAACCAGGTTTCAGTCACAGCACAGACATCGATGTTCTCCATACTGAGGAGGGCTTCGAGGGTGTGCATCTTGAGGTTTAGACTTCTGGCATTGAGCAGTATTACCCTTAGTTTTTCTCCATTTTTGTTTTCTAGGGTGGTAGGTTTATCATTTGAGCCTTGCCTAAAAAAGGCACTATGGGGGTGGCAAGAGCCTTTGCCAATATCCGGAAGCCCAGGGGTGACAGGTGCAAGCCGTCCCTTGCGAAGCAGCGTGGCTTGTCAAGCATGTCATCCCAGGCAGACAGACATTGGATCCCCTTAGAATGACACCAGTAATTAAGCCAATTATTAAAGCTGATCATTTTGTCTCTGTATTGTGGCATCATTCTTGGTGAGGGTAGGATACTGCTCAGGGTCAGGGTCATACCGGCCTGGGCTACATAATCTGAGAGCTCCTCTATGTCTCTTTTCATGTAGTCCAGGGAGGTGCGTCTCAGGTCGTTCACACCGGCATGGACAATGACTGAGTCATACTTGTACTTGCTGTGGAGTGACCTGAGTGCTTGTGTTATGTGGCAGATTCTAGCGCCTGACAGGCAGCTTACTGTGATCTTTTCCTTGTTCAGTCTGGTGAGTGGGACGTCAGTGTGTCTGACTATGGAGTCACCTATAACAAGTGTGTCTGGCATTGTGTTTGGCCTTAAGGGCTGTGACTGTTTAGCACACTGACTTTGAGAACTATGTGTTGCATGTCTTATGTCTTGAGGTGGCAGTTGCTTGGGTGTCTGCTTTGGAGGCCTCTGTAGTTTTGGTAGATTTTTGATCAGTGCCTCCGAGTATGTCTTTGTGTGTTTATGTGTTTGTTTTGCAGTTGTGATAGTTCTATGTGAAACTGGGTTTGTGGTGTGCGTGGTTTCCTTCTCCTCCTGTCTGGTCTTGCCAGTCCTGAGTTGAGAGAGCTCAGCCTCCAGTTTGGCTATATAGTTCATAGGTTCATAGGTTCATAGGTTGGTACTAGGCTATCAGCCCTAGGGCCTATACAAGCCTAGCCATAACAATTCCCTGGCTATTTCTTCCCACATTATTTACTTTCCTGGACCCCTGTCTAGCAGGGCGACTGACGTGATCCCTGGGGTGAATTTCCTTTCTCCCATCCAATCATCAAGGTTCCTCTTGAAGAGGTCCAAAGAGGCACTCTGCTTGACATGTATGGGCAATCTATTCCAGAGTCTGGGGAGTCTCTGGGTCAGGAACCTATCCCTCCAGCATGTTTTGTTTATTGTGATGACAAGGTTTAGATCCCTGGGCGTGTAGCTCTGAGGGATTGGGATTTCTTTAAGTGTAGCATGTCCAACAGCTCTGGGTTTGACATGGCCTTGTATGTTAAGCAGAGATCGCCTCTGAGTAGGCGATATGCGACAGAGTATAGCTGTAGTTTTTAAGGCGGTCAGTGTAGGGCATCTGCTTTAGGCCTGTGATTCTTTTAGTGAGGTATTTCTGAGGCCTTTCCAGTTGTTGCAGATGTCTTGAGAGGTACATACCAAATGGGGCGTTGTATTCTATAATGGGTCTAATGAGGGATGAGTACAGTGGGATAATGACCTCCTTTTTCTGGATGAAAAGCCCTTAGTGATGAGGTGTGCCACATAGAAGGATTTCCTGACTGTTGTGGCGATGTGGTTATCGAAGGTGAGACCACTGTCCACCTGTGTCCCTAAGTCTCTTATCACACTTTCTGTGTTTAGTGTACTGCCACCTATATGGTAATTCATGGATACATGTTTTTCCCAAAGGGATAACAATACATTTCTTGGCATTGAGCTTGAGCCCATGGCTCTGGCACCAAGCATCTGTTTCTGTAAGGCCCTTTTGTAGAGTATCCACATCATTTGGGGATTCAATAATGGCTCCCAGTTTGCAGTCATCTGCAAACTTTGTTAGCCAGAGTCCCTTAGTGTTGACCTGTACTTCAGAGAAGTAGATGCCAAACAAGAGCGGCCCCAGGACTGAACCCTGCGGTACTCCACTTGTCTCTTGTCTGGAGCTGGATTTGGAGTCGGCTACTTTTACAGTGTGGGTTCTATCAGTAAGCCATTTAGCAACCCATTGGGTGACATAGGGATTAATGCCCAACTTAGTAAGTTTATCTATGATTCCAGAGTGGGGGATGGTGTCAAAGGCCTTGGCAAGGTCTAGATAGGCTGTGTGGACCACCTTACCCTTGTCCATGGCTCTGGAGACTGATTCAAAGAAGTCAATCAGGTTCAGGAGACAAGATCGGCCCTTCACAAACCCAAACTGGGTGGGGTCCAGTGTTTGAAGGTTGCCAATGTCTTTGTTTATAAGTTCCATGATAATACACTCCATGGCCTTGCAGATAAGGCTTGTCAGACTGATGGGACGGTAGTTTCCGGGATCCAAGGTGGATCCTCCTTGTGGATTGGGATAACTGTAGCTCTGTGCCACTCAGTGGGCACGAAACCTGAGGTGAGGCTATGATTAAACATGACACTTAGGTGAGGTGCCAGTTCATATTGTAGTTCATGTAGTACACAGCCCGGGATGTCATCTGGTCCCATGGATGCTGTATTCTTGGCTTTAGAGAGTGCGTTTTGTACCTGTGTGGCCGTTATTACTGGAATTTGGCAATCTTCCGGTATTGAGATGGGCCATTTAGGGGGTGAGAGGGGGGTGAAGTTGGCACTGAATCGATCTGCCAAGATAATGGCAATATCCTTTGGATCAGTATATTTAATGCCATTCTGTTTTAGCTCAGCGCAGATCTGAGCATTGCCATTTAGATTCTTGACATAGTTATAGAATGCTTTGTGGTTGTCTTTGGAATCTTTGGCAATTTTACTTTCGTAACTAGCTTTGGAGGATTTTATGAGGCATCTCAGTTTCTTACTGAGGCCAGTAAGGGAGTGTTTTGCATCCTGGGATTTTCCTCTTTTCTGCAAAAGTTTCTTCCTTTTGTTTTAAAGTTTGTTTATGGCAGGGGACCACCAGCTTGGCTTCCTTTTTTTGGATGAGAGCATTTTGGTTCTATTTGGTATGGCACGATTCATGCATGAGTGGATGTGCTCGTACAGTGCCTTAGTGTAGGATTCAGCAGTTGAACTTTCAGTTCCCGTCTGCATGGGTGTTATGAAGTTTGTCACTTCTGACTTGAGTAGCATGAAGTTGGCTTTGGAGAAGTTTTTTATGGTGGTTTCTTTACTGGGAGGTGGGGGTGGGATGTGGATGTTAAGGGTGATTAGCATCTCTCACATGAGTGAGATGGTAATTAGCCTCTAATGCGGAGTTCCTCTGTGTGGTTTTACCATGTTTTCTAAATCAGAGATTCTCTGTGCTGCATGATTTGTCCAACCCACATTGGCCAACTTGACATGGGTAATGAGAGAAGTTTTATGAGCCCACCCTTTGTGTGTGAGTGTGTGTGTGTGTGTGTGTGTGTGTGTGTGTGTGTGTGTGTGTGTGTGTGTGTGTGTGAGTGTATATGACCTTCATCAGCTAAGGATTCAGACTACCAGAACAGACAGACACACTGCATCTTACACAGTTATTTAAGACAGGTACTCATTGGGAAGGTTTACGATCCCTCTTTCCATGAAGGGCCATATGTTCAAACTTCTGTCAGCCCTGTCTAGTCTCATGCTAACACTGCAGTCATGTTCTTTCAGCATGGCAGGGATAAGTGCAGATGCCTTGGTATTCCATGTCACTGGACCACCATCTGCCATTTATACTTAAGAAGCCTTACGTCCCCTTTGGAATGGGATCACTTTTAGTTACCATTCTGGATGCACTTGCTATATTTTTGCATGGCTCCTTGTTTTGATATTGCCTCACTTTCTTAATGTGCAGCTCATTTCTTCCTTGGCAGCAGATACAGTTGAGCAGGTCGGAATGTTTAACTGAAAAATAAATGCATCTCTTGTTCACAGAAAAAAATATGCCTAAATGACTGTGCATCATCTAGTGCAATGAGATGACATCTACTTTTCACAATAAAACTGTTAAAACACTGAATGTAACAGACTGGGGCTGCTTTTTTACCTCCTGGTAGTGTATTTCTTTGGTAGGGATCCTGTTATTGTTTCTGCTCTCCCATGACTCTTTCAGCTACTTAAATATATATCACTGTATGGTGCCTTCTCACCTGGAGGTTCCAGTCATTAATACCTCCACAGCCTGGA